>NC_041391.1:612845702-612853192 GCF_002162155.2 Triticum dicoccoides | reverse complement strand
CCCCGCCCCTCGCCGGAGCCCCGCCCCACCCCGCTAGCCCCGCCGGAGCCGCCCGGCCCCGCCGGAGGACCTCACCGGATGTACCGCCCGAGCCGTTTTTTTTAAAGAAAAAAAAACCTACTTCGTTTTTTTGAAAAACCCTAGTTCCGTTTTTTTATATAGATCAGTTTTATTCTCCGGTTTATTTATTTAGCGAGCGTTCGCTCGTCCGTTCGTTTTAACGAATGTGTTCTTCGCTTAGTTTCAGATAACGAACGCTCATTCGTTAATCTGTTCGTCCCTTTTTCTTTTGTCGGATTTATTCCGCGATTTTTCTGATCGCGATTTCCGATCCAATCTTAGTTTCTGTTTATCTTTTCGCTCGTTAGTCGGAATCAGGTGATTCAAAAGCCTGGAGTTTCGTCTCGAAACCCTCTTTCTGCTTAACCAACTTAAACTAAGTTTTGGTATTGTAAAAATTTGACCTTAGTCCAGATTAGTAAACGGATTTTGTTTCTTTTGCCGTTTGAGTTTCGTTGCTCCGTTTGATTCGATTCTTTTTGCTAACCAGAGTTCTTAAGTTGAACTTGCTGGTTCTTTGCTTTCAGTTGAATTTTTGCTGGTGCATCTTTGCTAGTTGCTTATGTATGTTATTGTTTGTTTGCGATAGAATTCCCGGAGTGCGAAGCGTGTTACTACGAGTCTCTAGGTTTCGCGGATCGTCAGCAAGGCAAGTAACACATTGATCATACTCTTTTCATACCCAGTTTTTATGCATTAGTTTCAACCCTCAAACATTGCATGGTTAGGAGTTGATAACATGTGGGTATTTGGGAAGTAGTTGATGAGGTAGAACCTATTGCCCTATTTATTATCAAACCCTTGGGAGTTACTTCTACGTTATGCTTATATTGCTATGCTATGCTCGTAGACGTGGTTTGGGTTTGAGTGTATTCCATGACAGATGTAAGATTGTTAATTAATGGCTCAACTTAGGGTGGCAACTTTAATACACATCTGGGTGGATTGAGGCACCTAGGGATACTAGTGATTGCCTGTTTATTTTTGGAAATCCCGGGGTTACCGTGTGATTTTCCTATGGACCGCCACCCAGGCTCAAAGGGAACTGAGATGATTCATGCTAGAAACTTCCGTGTGCAGCCACAAGCTATTATGGGCTCTAGCATAGTTGAGTAAGTTACGTGAAGCTCTTGAACAGGTAGATCAGCAGGTAGTGGGTTTTGTAGGTTTGGTATGGTCTACCCGGAGTAGAGAGTTAATGTTTCTGAAAGACTATGTCTCGGTCATCCGTTTCTCAAACACCATGCAGTGCGAGAAATCAACGGAGGCAATCGAGTCTTGTGGGGAAAAGTGCGCAAACCTCTCCAGAGTGTACAATCTAATCATGGTTAGCCGTGTCCCCGGTTATGGACAATTATGAGTATCTAGTACTTGAAGCTTCTTATGTATCTCATCACCCCTAATTAATATTGTTGGGTTGTTAATCACTTTTAATTGGGATTGAGTTGGGGTTACCTTCTCAATGTTGTTCAACTACCATGATAGTTAAATAAAATGTATTCCTTTGTAGTAGGGAAAAATTGGCTTTATGCAAAACCATAACCATAGAGCTTCCCACCAGCCAAATATGCATGTAGTGTTAGTATTATTCTATTTTCATTCTACTGTGTTATATTGCCTGCATATTCCATGTGTTGACCCGTTTCCGGGCTGCAACGTATTATGTTGCAGACTTTTCAGACGAGGAGTAAGGTTTCTTAGGTCGTTGTCGTGCAGCTCAGCTATGCCGTTGGAGTTGATGGACTCACTTTATCTTCCAAGCCTTCCGCTGTTTTCGCATTAGATGGCCTTTAGACATATTATTGTAATAAGTTCTCTTTTGAGACATTCAATGTAATAAGTGTGTGATTGCTACTCTGTTATAGATCCTTCGAGTACTGTGCGTGTCAGCATTACTGATCCAGGGATGACACTGATGCACAGAGACTTGACCGTCTGAGGTCGGGTTGCAACAAGATGGTATCGGAGCACACACTGAGTGTAGGACACGACCACTAAGACAAACCATAGGTCACTCTTCTCTACTCATTTCTGATTCCTCTTCTCTTTTCCACTCTTTAGGATGCCGGAGATGAAGAACAAGTTTGCGCAACTAGACGAGGATACACCTTTTGGACGCCACTTGAAGGAAGTCACTAGATACCTGAACATTGGAATACCCAGTTTCACCGGGACGTACAATGCCACCCTACCAGAAGAGGAGCGCTGGATGATTCAAGTACAAGTACTAGGAAGGACGTTTTCGCCAACTTCTAAACCCATAGAATTTTCTTTCGATGCACGAACCTGGAGCCTAGGCAAGAGCATGGCAGCCCACATTACCATGGGACGCATTGGAGAAGTCTACAATAAGGAACTCAAGGACACCATCTATCAAATATGTGGGCGCCGAGACGAGCAATGGGAGATGATCAGCACCAAGAAGGATAGATCCATTGCAGCTTTTATCCAGGAGCAAAACCAGCACATTCGACGACAGGAGAACCAGATGTGCACAGACATGATGGAGTTGAAGAAGGCAAAGACTAGGATCATCGAGCTGGAGGAAGAACTCAAGTTCACCCGTGACGGATATGAGGAGGAAATCAAGACGCTACTGGAGAAGAACGACGACCTGGTTAAGAAGATCGGAGTATTAATGGGACAACCAGCACCAGAAGACGAAGATGACGACCCCACTTGCCCGGACAACTACATCATCATCAACGACACTGATTCGGACCCTAGTGATGATGATTATGAAGATGAAGTTGGAGCTGACATCATGGAATCTTTCACCGATCAGAATTTCTAGATGATCACCATATACTAGTAGTATTTTCCCCATGTAATAGAGCACTTTTGCGATAGTTCTAGATTGTTTTAAGCCCTTGCTTGATTGATTGAGTGTTATGATTGTGTTTGTCTCATGTGCATATGGGTAGTGCCTTCTCACTAGACCTTTCTTCTATTCTAATCTCTTCCCTCTAAAAACCCCTGAGATGCCTCTGAGACGTGACAACGGTTTTGCTTTCCCGCCGGAGCTCACCCAGTTGATCCAGCAGCAGAATACTTTGATGCAATTGCTAGTTCAGAACCAGGGCAACAACAATAACAACAACAACCTTCCACCAGCAGACAACCTAGCCCGCTTTCTAAGGTTACAACCGCTGGTGTTTTCCAGTAGCACCGAGCCAATAGTTGCTGATGATTGGCTACGCCGTATCGGAAGGGAGTTGACCACCGCTGGATGCATAGATGCGGGGAAGGTGCGTTTTGCCGCACACCAATTGGATGGACCAGCAATAGCATGGTGGGAGAATTTCACAACCACCTATCCTATCGACACGGTCACATGGGCGCAGTTTCAGCAGGCTTTTCGTACTGCCCATGTTTCCACTGGAGCTATGCAGATGAAGAAGCGGGAGTTCCGCAATTTACGTCAGGGGAACCGTACTGTAGGTCAGTACGTGGATGATTTTAGCAAACTATCGCGCTATGCCCCTGATGATGTGGCCACGGATGCCGCGAAGCAGGAGAAGTTTATGGAAGGGTTGAATGATGAGATGAGTATGTAGTTGATGGTGGCAACTTTCAACAACTACCAGGAGTTGGTAGATAAGGCCCTTATGATCGAAGGGAAGCAACAGCAGATTGAGAGCCGTAAGAGGAAGTATGGTCAGGGGAAGTATAACTCAGGAGCTCAGCATAAGCCTCGCTTAACCCCGAATATGGGAGGGCTTGTTCATAATCATGGAGGTCACAACCACACTGGAGGAGCAACGCATAATCACAACAGTGGTAAGAATGGGAATGGGAACAGAGCTAACAACAATCAGAATCGCTCCAATCTAGCCACACCCTCCAAGAGACCCTATCGGATGCCCGCAAATGATCTGGAGGAAATTAAGAAACATATCAAGGAGTTGTTGGAGAAAGGTTATATTCGGAGGAGTTCATCACCTTGGGGAGGCCCAGTACTCCTGGTCGAAAAGAAGGATAAATCCCTGAGGATGGTTGTGGATTATCGAGCCTTGAATGAAGTAACGATTAAGAACAAATATCCATTACCAATGATCAATGACCTGTTTGATCAGCTGCAAGGAGCTAAGGTGTTTTCGAAGATTGATCTGTGATCAGGATACCATCAGTTAAAGATCCGAGAGAAGGATATACCAAAGACAGCATTCACTACGCGGTATGGATTATACGAGTATACGGTCATGTCGTTTGGACTGACAAACGCCCCTGCCTATTTTATGAGTATGATGAACAAAGTGTTCATGGAGTATTTGGACAAGTTTGTAGTAGTGTTTATCGATGATATCATGGTATACTCGAAAAATGAAGAGGAGCACAAGGAGCATTTGCGGTTAGTTCCCGAGAAACTCAGAGAACACCAGTTATACGCCAAATTCAGCAAGTGTGAATTTTGGTTGAAGGAGGTTGGATTTCTTGGGCATGTTATATTAGGAGAAGGTATAGAGTGGACCCCAGCAAGGTTTAGTCAGTCACTAAATGGTTGGCACCCACTTCAGTTGGCGAGATCCGCAGTTTCCTTGGACTTGCGGGATATTATCGGAGATTCATTGAGAATTTTTCCAAGCTGGCAAAACCAATGAGTGAACTATTGAAGAAGGACAATAAGTTTATATGGACAGGGGATTGCAAGGCAAGTTTCCAGGAGTTGAAGAAACGCTTGACTACAGTCCCAGTGTTAACATTGCCAGATATTCATAAGGAGTTTCAAGTGTATTGCGACGCCTCTCGTTTGGGACTGGGATGTGTGCTTATGCAGGATGGTAAAGTTGTTTCGTATGCCTCACGACAACTGAAGCCCCATGAGTTGAACTATGCCACGCATGATTTGGAACTAGCAGCCATAGTGCATGCATTGAAGACTTGGAGACATTATCTTATTGGAAATCGTTGTGATGTGTACACGGATCATAAAAGTTTGAAGTACATTTTCACGCAAAAGGAGCTGAACCTTAGACAAAGGAGATGGTTGGAACTTATAAAGGATTATGACATGAAGCTACACTATCACCCGGGAAAAGCTAATGTTGTAGCAGACGCTTTGAGCCGGAAGAGTTATGCCAATATGTTTGAGAGAAAGGGTTTGCCAAAGGAGTTAGCTGAGGATATCATGGAACTTCGATTGGAGATTGTTCCAAGAGGTTTTGTGGCAACATTGGAGGTTCAGTCGACTTTGTTGAACAAAATTCGAGAAGCTCAGAAGGAAGACCCAGAGATTGCCGAAATAAAGGAGAAGATGAGCGAAGGAAAGGCCAAAGGTTTTCGCGAAGATGAGCACGATACCTTGTGGTTTGAGGACCGGGTTTATGTACCCAATAATGCTGAGATCAGGAAGTTAATACTTCAGGAGGCACATGACTCACCATACTCGATACACCCCGGAAACACCAAGATGTATTTGGATTTGAAGGAACGTTTCTGGTGGACTGGTATGAAAAAGGATATTGCCAAGTACGTAGCCATGTGTGATGTATGTCAGAGAGTGAAGGTAGAGCATCAGAAACCAGTCGGACTATTACAGCCAATGCCGATACCCGAATGGAAGTGGGATAAACTTGGTATGGACTTTATGACCGTACTACCCAGGACCAAGGCAGGATATGACTCAATATGGGTAGTAGTGGATCATTTGACTAAAGTGGCTCACTTTATTCTGGTGAAAACTACCTATACAAGTGCTAAGTTGGCCAAGATATATATGACCAGATTGTATGTTTGCATGGAGTTTCGAGGAGCATCGTATCAGATAGAGGGACTCAGTTCACTTCAAAGTTTTGGCATCAGTTACACCAGACCTTGGGTATAAGATTGGAGTTCAGTACAGCCTTCCACCCACAGACTGATGGTCAGACTAAGAGAGTTAACCAGATACTAGAAGATATGTTAAGAGCGTGCGCGCTAGATTATGGATCTAGTTGGGATGACAATTTGCCTTACGCAGAATTTTCATACAACAACAACTACCAAGCCATTTTGAAGATGGCACCGTTCGAAGCTTTGTATGGACGCAGATGCAGGACCCCGTTAATGTGGGATGAGGTAGGAGACTGTCCGTTGTTCGGACCAGACTTGATCAAGGAGTCTGAGTAGAAAGTTAAATTGATTCGCGATAGACTGAAGGTAGCTCAGTCGAGGCAGAAAAGCTATGCAGACTCGAAACGCAAGGAGGTAACTTATGAAATTGGAGATAGAGCATATCTGCGAGTATCACCCTTGCGAGGTGTGAAACGTTTTGGAGTTAAGGGTAAATTAGCCCCGAGATTTGTAGGACCGTATCGCGTTTTGGAACGGATGGGAGAAGTTGCCTACAAGTTGGAATTACCCGAAGGACTATCTGGAGTTCATGACGTGTTCCACGTCTCACAGATGAAGAAATGCCATGCAGAGATGGCTGATATACCATTAAGAGATACCGTACCCTTGGAGACAATTCAGCTAGACAATGATTTGACCTATGAGGAGAAGCCAGTGAAGATTCTTGAGTTTGCCAGCCGAGTAACTCGCAGTAAGGTCATCAAGTTCTGTAAAGTTCAGTGGAGCCACCATACGGAGGATGAAGCCACCTGGGAAAGAGAGGATGATCTTCACAAGGACCACCCGCACCTATTTTCTGACCAACCCGAATCTCGATGGCGAGATTCATCTTAAGGGGGGCAGGTTTGTAACATCCCAAATTTTTAATTTGGAATGTTATACACAGGTCATTCATGCATATCATATTTTATTTCTTTTCTGTTTTGCAATCCTCGAAATCCTAAGCAACTCAAGGACCCTCAGAGAGAGTTGGGGATTTTTCGGTCTCATATTTGGATTTTCGTACCAAATAATGAAACGAGGATTTTTGATTTTAATTATTATTTCTCCGAAAAATATTTCATACCAAAAATAAATGAGAGGAGATAATATGACTTCTCCAAAATAATTGAAATATTGGAGGGAAAATGTTAAAATCATTTATTTGATCTTAGTTGATTTTATTCAGATTTTATTTGCATTAGAAAAATTTGCACGCTTTCCAAAATTGCATTTAGGGCCAAGAAAATGTTCACCTCGTCCTAAATATTTCATTTAGACGGTGAAAATTTATTTTGGTATTTTTAGATTTTTATTTATTTTTCTAGGATATTTCTAAGTTTCGGCGGAATTTATTTAAAAAAAACTTGCGCCCGCGCCCGACCATGCCCAAGGCCCAGCCAGGCCGGCCCGCCTCACCGCCGCCTTCCCCGCGCGCGCCGCCGTGCGCCGCACGGACGCCGAGGGGAGCCCGAGCCGGACTCCTCCCCGGGCGCCCCCTTCGCCAAGCCACTGTCGCCCCCATCCCCTCCTTAAATACCGCCCGCCCCGCTGCCAACCACCACCACCACCGCCGCCTCCTGCCGCGCCCCGAGCTGAGCCGAGCCGCCGCCGCCCGC
>NC_041391.1:612820814-612845226 GCF_002162155.2 Triticum dicoccoides | reverse complement strand
GCTAGCCCCGCTGGAGCCGCCCCGCCCCGCCAGAGGACCTCGCCGGAGGTACCGCCCGAGTCGCCGTTTTTTTTAAAGAAAAAAAAACCCACTTCGTTTTTTTGGAAAACCCTAGTTCCATTTTTTTATATATAGATCGGTTTTATTCTCCGGTTTATTTATTTAGCGAGCGTTCGCTCGTCTGTTCATTTTAACGAACGTGTTATTCGTTTAGTTTCAGATACCAAACGCTCGTTCGTTAATCTGTTCGTCGCTTTTTCTTTTGTCAGATTTATTCCGTGATTTTTCTGATCGCCATTTCCGATCCAATCTTAGTTTCTGTTTATCTTTTTGCTCGTTAGTCGGAATCAGGTGATTCAAAAGCCTGGAGTTTTGTCTCGAAACCCTCTTTCTGCTTAACCAACTTAAACTAAGTTTTGGTACTGTAAAAATTTGACCTTAGTCCAGATTAGTAAACGGATTTTATTTCTTTTGCCGTTTGAGTTTCGTTGCTCCGTTTGATTTGATTCCTTTTGTTAACCAGAGTTCTTAAGTTGAACTTGCTGGTTCTTTGCTTTCAGTTGAAGTTTTGCTGGTGCATCTTTGCTAGTTGCTTATGTATGTTATTGTTTGTTTGCGATAGAATTCCCGGAGTGCGAAGCGTGTTACTACGAGTCTCTAGGTTTCGCGGATCATCAGCAAGGCAAGTAACACATTGATCATACTCTTTTCATACCCAGTTTTTATGCATTAGTTTCAACCCTCAAACATTGCATGGTTAGGAGTTGATAACATGTGGGTATTTGGTAAGTAGTTGATGAGGTAGAACCTATTGCCCTGTTTATTATCAAACCCTTGGGAGTTACTTCTACGTTATGCTTATATTGCTATGCTAGCTCGTAGACGTGGTTTGGGTTTGAGTGTATTCCATGACAGATGTGAGATTGTTAATTAATGGCTCAACTTAGGGTGGCAACTTTAATACACATCTGGGTGGATTGAGGCACCTAGGGATACCAGTGATTGCCTGTTTATTTTTGGACATCCCGGGGTTACCGTGTGATTTTCCTATGGACCGCCACCCAGGCTCAAAGGGAACTGAGATGATTCATGCTAGAAACTTCCGTGTGCAGCCACAAGCTATTATGGGCTCTAGCATAGTTGAGTAAGTTACGTGAAGCTCTTGAACAGGTAGATCAACAGGTAGTGGGTTTTGTAGGTTTGGTATGGTCTACCCGGAGTAGAGAGTTAATGTTTCTGAAAGACTATGTCTCCGTCATCCGTTTTTCAAACACCATGCAGTGCAAGAAATCAATGGAGGCGATCGAGTCTTGTGGGGAAAAGTGCGCAAACCTCTGCAGAGTGTACAATCTAATCATGGTTAGCCGTGTCCCCGGTTATGGACAATTCTGAGTATCTAGTACTTGAAGCTTCTTATGTATCTCATCACCCCTAATTAATATTGTTGGGTTGTTAATCACTTTTAATTGGGATTGAGTTGGGGTTACCTTCTCAATGTTGTTCAACTACCACGATAGTTAAATAAAATTTATTCCTTTGTAGTATGGAAAAATTGGCTTTATGCAAAACCATAACCGTAGAGCTTCCCACCAGCCAAATATGCATGTAGTGTTAGTATTATTCTATTTTCATTTTACTGTGTTATATTGCCAGCATATTCCATGTGCTGACCCGTTCCCGGGCTGCAACGTATTATGTTGCAGACTTTTCAGACGAGGAGTAAGGTTCGTTAGGTCATTGCCGTGCAGCTCAGCTATGCCATTGGAGTTGATGGACTCACTTTATCTTCCAAGCCTTCCGCTGTTTTTGCATTAGATGGCCTTAAGCCATATTATTGTAATAAGTTCTCTTTTGAGACATTCGATGTAATAAGTGTGTGATTGCTACTATGTTATAAATCCTTCGAGTATTGTGCGTGTCAGCATTACTGATCCAAGGATGACACTGATGCATAGAGACTTGACCGTTTGAGAATCTTGAATATCGGCAATCTGGGAATCTGGGAATCTTTGTTGCTCAAGTCAGCCTGCAAAAGACATATGATGATGTTAAGATTTTCTCAAAGTCCTAAGAACATAACAAGTTATACACTTGGCACTTGGGGGCTAATGCCGATTGTTTCTTTTTTGACTATTGTTGAAAGTCCCAAGGCTCAATACAAGTATTAATCTTGGCACTTGGGGGCTAATGCTTAATTGATCAGAAAAATCAAAGGTGAAGGAATTCAACAAGGACAAGTTTTGAACAGAAAGTCTCGGTTCATCTTGAAGAGGTGTACCGGCCCTTGGGGGCTAAACAGTTGAAGTCTTTTTTATCCAAAGTCCTGGTTCATCTTGAGGAGATTAACTGGCCCTTGGGGGCTACAATGGAGTTGATATATAGTACAAACAAAATTTATAAAAGTGTTTGGAATGGAAGTTACCTCATAGCGCTCCTTCATCAAGTTGACTAAACCAGCCTCATAGTCATGGCTTGCATATAGGCGGTTTAGGTATCCAGAGTGAAGTTCTTGAGCAGTGAGATGAGCACAGCTTGACAGATCAGTCTTACATTTTCCCTTCTCTTCAGGAGCAGATTCCACTTTGGCACTATGCTTTGACAAAGCAACAGGATTGCCAGGAGAAGTATGACCAAACCTGGTAATCACAACATCATCAGTTGCTTTATTAGGGCTCACCGGTTTATCTGAGGCATTGAACGGGCTCGGCGGATCAGCAGTAGGACTTGGAGGATTGGCAGTCGGACTTGGTGGACCGACATGAGGACTAGCCGGGTTAACTTCTAGCGGATCAACATCAGTGTCCTGACCTTGTGGCACAGGATCATCCGTAGCAATATCAGCATCTCCACCAGCACCTTCTGGGGTCCTCTCCGGTTCAATCTCATCAGTGGAAGCATTTGTTTTCGCTTTCTTGCTGAGTCAGGCTTTGGCGCTGCAAAATGGCAAATAGAGGTTAATATGGTAAACCGGCGCAAGAAGGCAAAGCTAAAATTATTATGCTTACCCAGGGACGGTCTTGAGGGGAGGCATCTGTGTGGTTGACGAATCGCCAGAGGATGAATTGGAAGTTACCTGATAATTTGAGTCAGACGGATTAAGAGGGTATCGGAAGTAACCTGCCAAGGGATAATACTTGTGAATTACGAGAGACCTCCGCACGGCGCTTCCGGATTGGGGTGTCTGGTAAACCGAAAGAAGTGACTTGATAGCCACTATGCAGGGTTTTGCGACTAGCTTCAGGATGATGTGTCTTCAAAGAAAATTGTGGATCCAAATGAGTGAGAGGATGTGAACATTTCACTTTCCGGACTGCGCGACGGAGTTTTCGTACTGGCATAATATCGAAATTGGAGGAAAGGTAGGTTACCTCTACGTGGTCAGCACGGCTGGCTTCCGCATCATCCTGGTAATGGTCGTTGTCAATAAGATGTATGAAAAATGAACCAAGGGAGTCAAGTTCTGCCTCTTGTTCTGAGTCATCAACATCTTCGGGCGGATCAGAGGACTCGGCGATTTTCTTCTTTGCTGGCCTTTTTGTGGCCTGGTGTTGGATTTCGGGTTCCGGCAGACCCTTGAGGTTCAAACACTGGGGTGCGCGCAGAGGTTTTGCCTTCTACCTACCCGTTCCTCGCCGAATCACTAGGATCTAAACTACGAGAAGAACAACACAAGAGACACAGGATTTGTACTGGTTCAGGCCACCATGGTGGTGTAATACCCTACTCCAGTGTGTGGTGTGGTGGATTGCCTCTTGGGCTGATGATGAACAATACAAGGAAGAACAGCCTCGCGAGGGTCTATTCTTGTGGTTTCTCTCTTTGGCCGGATGGATCTGTGTCTTTGCCGGCCGGATGGATTGATCGATCTCCCTTTACCCTGTGGGTGGCTAGTCCTATTTATAGGCGAAGGCCCTGGGCCTCTTCCCAAATATTGAGCGGGAAGGGCGCCAACAATTGGCCAATTTGAAGGGGAACATCTACTACACTTATCCTGACTAAAGTTGGTCCTCGCCTGTCAAAGGCTCTGGTGGTGACGCCGACTTGGGCTCCACGGTGACCTCCATCCTGCCGTTGGACTGGTCTTGGTCTTGTTGCACCGAAATGGACGCCTTTGCTTGATGCTCTCGCCTGCGCTTGCTCCCCTTGCACCAAAAAGGAAAGAAGGACACTGCATGGGCTGGCGCCCGGTAGGCGCCCTCGGTCATCATGGCTTGCGTCATGGGCACCTCGCGAGGTACCCCGCCTTGAACTCTCCGCCTCCTTGTGAGCTAGCCTGACGAGGCCGTGACTGAGGAAGCTCCTTGTCGTCCGCCCCACAAGGCTTGGCCCCTCGCGAGGGTCTTGTGCTTGTGCTGATGAAGATGGGCCGTGCTGGGCCCCCCTTTGAGCTACGGCACAGGCTACAGGCAGGCAAGTCTGGGGACCCCCGTTCCCAGAACGCCTTGCCCGGGTGCGCCAATTGGCAGCGGCGCAGGGCGTCGATGAGGCAAAGGTGTTCAAGGCCGGCTCTGCCCTCCCTGAGGGCCAAGGAAGCACCTTCTAGCCGCTCTTCGTGAGCGCCATTGTCGCCGGTCTGGTGCCTCCCTTCTCTGAGTTATTCTTTTCCGTCCTCTGCCATTACAACCTTCAAGCTCTGCATCTCCACCCCAATTCAGCCCTCCTTCTGGCAATCTTCGCCTACTATTGCGAGGCTCACGTGGGGGTGAAGCCCTCTGTGGCCCTGCTGTGCCACTACTTCTACCTACGGCCCTCTCGCGGCTCCGTCTCTGCGTGTGCGAGCTTCGTCGCGTACGGCAGCTCCATCGCCATTTCGAATCCCGGGAAAAGGATTGAGGGTTTCAGGAGCAAGTGGGTCCTGGTTGATGCTGGGCGCGTCCACCCCTGACTAGCCTTGCCCACGGGGCTCCCCTCGAGCTCCGACGACTGGTCTCGAGTGGAGCTTGTGGATCCCCATGCGAGGCTGGTGTTGGAGAAGATGGAAGCGGATCTGAGGCCGGCCAGCATGGCGGCGGTCAAGCTGACTGGCGCCTTGTTGCTGAGGGAGTTCTTGGAGCATCAGCTGGCTCCGCTTCGTCAGTACTCGCTCCCGATGTGGAGGCCCCACTTGAGCCCCACGGTCCTGGCCAATGAGAATCTGGCCGCGGTCCTCCAGTCTTTGGTCGGGGGCGACGTGGCAAGGTTGGAGGGCGCTCTGACGCCCCTGTTCCTTCGCGAGGACTGGGAGCAGGTTGTGGGGTCCATGCCCGTCCTCGACGGGGACGGGCCTGTGCCTGCGGAGGCTCCTGAGGACCTGGTGGACGTATCCTCCGGTGACTCCAACGAAGAGAGGGAGGAAGGGGAGCGGGAAAAGGGGGCTGACTCCGAGGCAGAGTCAAGGGCTCCACCTCCTCGGCGCAAGTCCCGCACTCTCTGCCTCTCTCTGAGCGACGACGACGAGGGTGATGGTGAGCAGGGCGGCGGGAGCCTACCCCTGGTTCCGAAGAAGGACCGGACTGTGCTGATCCCCCGCGGGTCCGCTCCAGCCCCGAGGCGATCCGCAGGCGCCCCAGCTGCACCCGCACTCCCTAAGGCCGACCCTTGCAACCGGCTCTCAGGCTTCAAGTACGGCCGGAGGCTGCTCGAGTCTGTGGGCGACGACTTGTAAGTGCTTGATCCCTGTCTTGTTTCTTGTTTCATCGCTGAGGCTTGACGCTCGTATCTCCCGGCTAGGCTGGCGCCCACGGCAAAGAAGCCGAAGGGGGCTCCTGAGACTCCATCCGCGGCAGCGCCTCTGCCCGCGAAAGAAGATGAACGTGACGCACGGGCCCCTCCTGCCCAGGCGTCCCTGCGAGGCCCTGCCGAGCCGGCTGGGGCGAGCTCGGCTCCTATGGCCCTGGCGACCCCTGAGGCGCCCCCGCTTGACGCCGTAGCCACAGCCGCTGGGGCGCAGCAGGCTCCGCCTAAGGACACCGTAGTCACGCTGCCGCCTTCTCCTCCTACCCCACCAACTGCTGCTTCCCTGTCTCCTCCTACTGTCCTGGATCGTGCGGCTGCTGAACTGGACCGTCTCCGGCGGGATCTTCTGAGCACCGACCCTTGTTTGGTGGTCGGGCGCTTGGAGCTAGCCTCTGGCTGGATTTGCTTCGATGCTTCGATTCGGGCGGCGCTGGTCCAGGCCTCGACGGCCTACAACGAGGAGAAGCAGGCCGTCCATGGGGCGAAGGTTGCCCGCGACGCCGCCTTGGGGGAGGCAGCTAATGCCCGAGGTCGTTGTGAGGTGCTGGAGGGCGAGCTGAAGGGCCTGCAGGACCGGCTCGCCAAGGAGACTCGCCTTTGCCTGGAGCAGGAGGACGGCATGAAGGCTCGCGGGGCGGCCGTCAAGGACTAGGACGCCAAGCTCAAGAAGCGCCGTGACCGCCTAGGCGCGCTGGAGCAGGAGCTGGAGGCTAGGAAGGTTGAGTTGGACGGCAAGGCACGGGTTCTTGCCGAGGATCGTGTGGCCTTTGCGGAGATGGAGGAGAAGGCCCAAGCTTCATTGAAGACGCTTTATGAGAGCGGCCTGGAGAGCCCGTTGGCCGGCGAGGAGGATGGCCCCGCCAAGCTGCTTCCCTTCCTGGTTCGTGCCCTTGATGATGTCGCCCTTGGCCTCGACCCTACCGCCGAGGCCGAGGCACGGGTCTTGTCTTCTGCGGCGCTAACACGGGTGTTCACCCACATCTATCTTCGGGACCCCAATGTCGACCTCGACAGCCTGCTGGAGCCGGCGAGTGGCGAGCATGCCGCTGCCGCAGCTGAGGCTGTGAAGGGTTGTGCGGAGGCTCTGCTGGGGAAGTACCGGGCCTTCAGCACCAGGCCGAAGCGGAGTGCTGCTAGCCCGACAGCTCCACAAGGCGAACCCGCTCCGGGCAACTCCACGGCCGGCAAGTGACTCCGTTGTGGCTCCCGCCCTGCTTTTAGTTTCTGCACATGTATCAGGCCTCGGGGAGGCGTTAAGACTTGCGTTTGGTGCTGCGATAACAGTATGGACTATAATATTTGCTTTTGAATTCCTTGAAATTTGCGCTATTTCCTTCCTACTTGCTTGTGTCCTACGCCGGCAGAGCCCGGCCCCGCGCATACCTCAGCCGCTGTTAGCCCCTTGCGGAAAACAGGACGAGACCAAGGAGTGAGGGGCTACATGACAAGTTAGGCTCCTGAGTCGCGATGCTCAGGAGTCTCCCTTGGCGCCCGAACAGCAAGTAGGGAGGTGAGATGTGGGGGTGGATCTACCGTTCTATGTCTGCAAAGCCCGGCCCCGCGCATACCTCAACCGCCGTTAACCCCGATCGGAAACCAGGACGGGACCAAGGAGTCAGAGGCTACGTGACCAGTTAGGCTCCTGAGTCGTGATGCTCAGGAGTCCCCCTTGACGCTCAAACGACCTTCATACCTTGGCTCCGCTCGGGAGGGACGCGCGACGAACCAGGCCCAGGGGGGGCTGGCTGGGTGGCGTGCGCCTGGGCGTGTCCCAGGCGCGTAGCCCCCGTGCCCAGCCCCCTTGCACGGCACTCCCGAGGGGAGGCGTTGCGATGAGGCTAGACACTGAGCTCTGGGCTCCCTGAGGTTGATGCGGCCCGGGGGGCCACCCTCAGTTGTTTATCACCAGCGCGGAGCATGGCGCTTCCATATGCGTACGGGCATAGCCGCTCCTCGGTAGTGTCGTCAGCCAGCATGGAGCATGGTGCTTCCACTGGTGCGTGGGAGGGGGCTCCCTCCAAGAGGAGCCCCTGGGGTGTGTACAGCCCCGCCCTGACATGTGGCTAGCACGGTAGGGCTTGACGAGGTGTATCTGGGCACCCGTGAGCCAACGCGGGACTCATGGGGCCCTACCTCAAGGCGGGTTGCGCCTGGCTCTGGGCCTTATCTTGGAGTGTGTTCCTGCAAATTTGGCTAGATGCCGATGCTCTACGTCCTCGGGTCCTGGCTCTCGGGCTGGTCTCAGCCGTCGCTGGTGTGTCGGGGCACGATGCCGTGGGTAGACCAGAAGGTGAGGGCGGGAGAGCCGGTAGGAGCCCTGAGTCGCGATGCTCAGGCACCCCCCCTTTAACGCGCAAGCTTGGTTAGATGTCGAAACTCTACGTCCTCGGGTCCCGGCTCTCGGGCTGGTCTCAGCCGTCGCTGGTGTGCCAGGGCGCGATGCCATGGGCAGACCAGAGGGTGAGGGCCGGAGAGCCGATAGGAGCCCTGAGTCGCGATGCTCAGGCACCCCCCCTTTAACGCGCAAGCTTGGTTAGATGTCGAAACTCTACGTCCTCGGGTCCCGGCTCTCGGGCTGGTCGTCGCTGGTGTGCCGGGGCGCGATGCCGTGGGCAGACCAGAGGGTGAGGGCCGGAGAGCCGGTAGGAGCCCTGAGTCGTGATGCTCAGGCACCCCCCCTTTAACGCGCAAGCTTGCGACATCCAGGAAGAAAAAGAGGTACCATAAACAGGCACCAAGCAACAAGCATGACGGGTCGAAAACACGGCCCTAAAATAAATGCAAGAGGGGTACATGCCACTGGGTCTGACCCGAGCGGCTTGGGGATAATGCAGCCCGAGGGGCGCCCCCAGCAGAGTGAGCTAAGAACATGAAATAAAAGAGATACAGGCCACAGGGACGGACCCATGCGGCCTGGGAATAATGCAGCCCTAGGGGTGCTCCCAGCTAGAAATGAAACTAGAAAGATGTCACCTGATGATGCTGAAGACGAAGGGGTGTTGATGCAGCAGACTCGATGGGCTGCGGGAGCAGATCCTCACGAGCCCCCAGGCCCTGGGGCCTCAGGAGGCTCCGGAGGCGCTGATGGATCCTCGCGGACCGTCTCCATCTCCGCCAGGGCTGCGGAACGCCTGATCTCTTGAGCCTCCAGGATGGCCCTCATGATGCGCTGGTGCATAGCAGCCGCGTTCGGCAAGCCGTAAGGCATGCGAACGTAGTTGTGGGGCGGGCCCTCGCAGCGTCCCACTTGCGAAGGCCAGAGGCGCTCCTGAGACACGGCTTGGTTGAGCCCTGGTATGTCGATGCAGACGCGCAGCCCACCATCCTCGCCTGGATGGGGGACCACAACGGGTAAGCGGCGGCTGCCTCTCATGACCCTTGACTCCTGTAGCCCCTGAATGGTCTTGCTGACGAACTCCTGAGGGTTTGGCCCTCCTTGCCTTGCTCCTTCTTGATGGAAACGTGCTTCGAAGCACGCCTCCACGTGGTGCCCAAGCGCCTCCCTCGTGACCTTGGCAAGGTCGAGGGCCCTCCAGGGGAGAGCACCTGAGCCCTGCCTGAGGAGGGCGCCGGGCGCGCTTCCCTATGCGATGGAGAGAGGTTCCCCCTGAGCAGGCGCGGGCCCAGAGGGACCTACCTCCCGAGGGGCCGGGCCGGTCGATGTCTTCTTCTTCTTGGGGGCGGCCTCGGGAAGCCTCCTGCTTCCACGATCCGGGTCTTCCAGTGATGCGTCCTGAAAGGCTCTCTCCAGGGAGCAGACTGCGTCTCTCTTCGCAGGGCACCGTGATGACACCGCCACTCCCGGGCATCTTGAGGAAGTTGTAGCCATGGTGGGTTACGGCCATGAACTTGGCCAGCGCTAGGTACCCGAGGATGGCGTTGTACGGCAAGCGAATGTGGGCGACGTCAAAGTCGGTGAGCTCGGTGCGGTAGTTGTCGCGTGCCCCGAAGGTGACAGGGAGGCGGACCTGCCCAATCGGGACCGTGGAGCCATCTGTGACTCCGGAGAAAGGCTTGGTGGGCTGAAGCTGACTGTAGGGTACTTGGAGATTGTTGAATGTTTCCACAGACAGGACGTTGAGCCCTTCCCCACCATCGATGAGGGTCTTGGTGACTAGCACGTTGCTGATGATTGGGGAACAAAGCATCGGGAGGACTCCGGCTGTGGCCGCGCACTTGAGCTGATCCGCTGAGATGAACGTGATGGCGCACGCCGACCACCTAAGAGGGCGCGTGGCCTTGAGCTTGGGGAGGACTGCATTCACCTCGCGGGCGAACTGCTTGAAGATGCATTGAGAGGCTGGGGCTTGAGCTCCGCCTAGGATGCAGGCGATCGCACGTGGTTCCTGGAAGCCCCCAGCCCCTTCGTCCTGATGACGGTCCTCATTTCTCCTTGGCTGCGGCGGTAGTGGAGGGAGGCCTGCGTTACCTTGCGGCGATCCTCGCGAGGCTGATCCCTCCAGCCCCCCTCACGAGGCGGGTCCTGCCAGCGATCCTCGCGAGGTTGGTCGCGCCACCCTTGACGTGGGCTGCGGTCTTCCCAGCGTCCTGCGTTCCTTCCTCCTCCTCGTCCGTAGCCTCGGTCGTTGCGGTCGGGACGTCGGCCAGTCCGTCCTTCACGCACAGCCCTGAGCTCTTGGCATTCATTGGTGTTGTTGGTGCGGAGGTCGTGGTACACGCAGTACTGACTGCCCTTGGAGGATTCAGGCTGATCTCTGCCCCGCTTGGTGTCTGGTTCTGCCGCGAGCACGGCATCCCCCTTGCATTTCACGTCCTTGGCCTTGGGCTTCTTCTCTTCAGGGTCTGCGGCAGGCAATTCGAGGAGGGAGAGGCGCCCTTCCTCAGCCCTGGCACACTTGGTCGCCAAGTTGAACAGCTCCAAGGAAGTGCACAGATCTTCATGCATTGCAAGCTCCTCCTTCATCTTGACGTCACGCACGCCGTCAGAGAAGGCTGAGATGATGGCCTCCTCGGTCACCTTGGGAATCTTGAGGCGCGCGTTGTTGAAGCGCTGGATGTACTTCTGCAGGGTTCCCCCCGGTTGTTGCTTGATGCGGCGCATGTCGCTCACGGCGGGTGGCCGGTCGCGAGTACCCTGGAAGTTGGCGATGAAGCGGGTGCGCATCTCGTCCTAGGAGGAGATCGTGCCTGGGGCCAGGTTCAGAAGCCAGGTGCGGGCCCCGTCCTTGAGAGCCATGGGGAACCAGTTCACCATGACCTTCTCCTCTCTGTTGGCTGCCTCGATGCCCAGCTCGTAGAGCTGAAGGAACTCTACAGGGTCTACCGTGCCGTCGTAGCGAGGAGGCAGGTCCGGCTTGAACTTTCCGGGCCACGCGACGGTGCGTAGCTTGGTGGTGAAGGCGCGGCAGCCCGCTGTGGCCACAGGAGGCCTTGGAGGACGAAGGGCTCGGTCTTGCGGGTCCCTGTGCGCCACAGCTGGGTGCAGCACGGGGTCTTGACGTGCTGGAGCAGGAGCGTGGTCGGGATGAGCCGGAGCAGGGAGCGCTCAGGCAGATTCTTGAGGGCGTGGGACCTCTTGCCAGCTCTGCTCCCGCTACGCTGGTTCCTGACGGGGCGGGTTCCGCCCAGGGGCCGCGCGCCTTGGAGCCAGGGCGCCTTCTTGAGGGGGAGGCGGCTGAGGCGCCCCAGGAGCTTCATTGCCCGCGCATGGCGGGGCGCGGTGCTGCGAGAAAGTTGGCGCGGGGGAGCCCCCAGCGGCGCGGACGAGTTCAGTGACTCGGTCGATCCACTCTTCGTAGATGTCGTCGACTGGGCGGTAGCGCAGGAGCTCGTTTGCCGCGATGAGAGCAGCTCGAGCCTCCATGGCCGCGCGGGGAGCGCGGGATGAAGAACCAGCGGGGGTGAGCGAGGGCGTAGCGGTACGGCCGTCTCGCCTCATGGACGGGTGCTGGGACGATGCTTGCTGCTCGTTCCCCACCGGGCCGATGGCGGCGTTGATGGCAGGCGACGGGGAAAGACGAGGGCGCCCCCCAATGGGAGCCGTCTGGGCGACACAGGAAGCGAGGGTGGCTCAGCGCTCGGCACGAACCCGGCGTGTGTCAGACATGGTCGCGACGGTCGGAGAAGAACAAGGCGACGGAAGACGAAGTCCGGAGCACCCCTACCTGGCGCGCCAAATGTCGAATTTCGGGTTTCGGCAGACCCTTGAGGTTCGATCACTGGGGTGCGCGCGGAGGTTTCGCCTTCTACCTACCTGTTCCTCGCCGAATTGCTAGGATCTAAACTACGAGAAGAACAACACAAGAGACACAGGATTTATACTGGTTCAGGCCACCATGGTGGTGTAATACCCTACTCCAGTGTGTGGTGTGGTGGATTGCCTCTTGGGTTGATGATGAACAATACAAGGAAGAACAGCCTCGCGAGGGTCTGTTCTTGTGGTTTCTCTCTTTGGCCGGATGGATCTGTGTCTTTGCCGGCCGGATGGATTGATCGATCTCCCTTTACCCTGTGGGTGGCTAGTCCTATTTATAGGCGAAGGCCCTGGGCCTCTTCCCAAATATTGAGCGGGAAGGGCGCCAACAATTGGCTAATTTGAAGGGGAACATCTAGTACACTTATCCTAACTAAAGTTGGTCCTCGCCTGTCAAAGGCTCTTGTGGTGATGCTGACTTGGGCTCCACGGTGACCTCCATCCTGCCGTTGGACTGGTCTTGGTCTTGTTGCACCGAAATGGACGCCTTTGCTTGATGCTCTCGCCTGTGCTTGCTCCCCTTGCACCAAAGAGGAAAGAAGGACACTGCGCGGGCTGGCGCCCGGCAGGCGCCCTCGGTCATCATGTCTTGCATCATGGGCACCTCGCGAGGTACCCCGCCTTGAACTCTCCGCCTCCTCGTGAGCCATCCTGACGAGGCCGTGCCTAAGGAAGCTCCTTGTCGTCCGCCCCACGAGGCTTGGCCCCTCGCGATGGTCTTGAGCTTGTGCTGATGAAGATGGGCCGTGCTGGGCCCCCCTTTGAGCCACGCCACAGGCCGCAGGCAGGCAAGTCTAGGGACCCCCATTCCCAAAACGCCGACACCTTGCTCTTAGCACGAGGAGCTCTCACCGGTTTCTCTTGTGGTTTTGCCGGTTTATCTTGAGTTTTCCTCTTCCAAAAAGGATCTTTGGCCTGTAAGAATGAACAAAAGGCTATCAAAAAAATGTTTAAGGGGAGACGGATTAAAAAGCAGAAGGATAAATTCTTACCGCTAGCGGTTTGTTGGAGGCATAAAAGGGAAGCAACCTAGTCTTGCTGCACTCAGAAATCGGTTCATCTAGCATCTTTTTGACAGACTCAGTGACTTCATCATCATTCATCTGTATTTCAGTGTGCCGTTGAGGGTCTTTGACATCCCCGGTATATTCATGCATTAACCCGGTGCGGCGGCTTAAGGGCAGGATACCCCATGAAACCCAGCAACGAACGAGGTCAATGCCGGTTAAGCCATTTGCTAGAAGAGACCGGAGCTTAGCAAGCTGTGGTGCATATGTTTTTCGTTCTTTGGCAGTAAGCCACCGAGGCAGTGGATGTCCATTGCTCAGTTAGTAAGCACGGTAACCCGACAGAGGTTTTTCATCAGCAGGAGCGGTGTTCTAACAGTAGAACCATGTTTGATTCCAATCCTTGGGGTGGCTGTGATGTTTGGCATGAGGAAAATCGACTTCTTTCCTCTTTTCAATTGACACTCCGCCAAGTTCAGTATTGGGGCCGTCAGAAAATTCAGTATGGCGGTTCAAGTGGAAGAAATCTCTGAAGAGTTCAACAGTCGGTTCTTCTTGTAGATAAACTTCACAGAACACTTGGAAATTGCAGATGTTGGACACAGAGTTCGGTCCAATGTCTTGAGGATGGAGTTGGAAGTTGGCAAGTACATCACATAATTTTTTTGATCCGGGAGGGCTAAACCCTCGGGCCAGATGCTGCATAAACACAACCACTTCTCCATCTTGGGGTTCAGAAGGGTTTTCGCCACCAGGGACTCTCCAATGAATGACTTCCTTCTTTGCCAAAGCGCCAGTTAGAACATATCCAGTGAGTTGTTCTTCTGTGATCCGGGAGGGAACCAAATTGCAAGAAGAGAATTGTTTGGCCATTTTTGATGACGAACTATAAAGTAAGTTTACATGCCGGTTCACGGTTCAAGATTGATACACATAAACCGGTGTCAAACCGGGGAATTTAATCAAAGCATGTGTGTGCGTATTAAGCCAGATACTGATGATCAGGTAAAGATGGCGGTTTAAGTAAGGGCTAATGGTATCTAGCGGATTATCATTTTTACAGGTTAAACCGCCTATAGTGGTATGGAGAAAAACAGATCTGAAAATTGCTAAGTGCTACGCAAACAGGTTTCACAAGCTAAGGATTATCATTACGGATCTAACACAGTTCAGGAAAAGGAAAAATATCAAAGCCCTAAAATGGCGACAGCAGAACAGAAAGGATCCAGATGGAATCTGTTTGTGGTCCTAAAGATACTATGGTAAGGCGAAATAAACTAAAGCTTCGGCCGTAAAGGAAAGATGTGAAGATTATCTAGATTCAATGAGACAGTAAGATCAAACAACAAACGCGGACAAACACTGATGAACACAGATGAATACCGAAACCCTAATGCAGATCTAGGGTTGAGGGAAGAAGGCTTACCGGATTCACAGGAGTTGCGGAGGAGAGCCGCGGATCTCTGGTATGTTCAGGTTGATGCAGCGGCCAGGGATGATGCATTGCTTGAAGGTTGACGGTGGCGGTGGAGCTGTCGGGCTTAGAGTGACGAGAGGAAGAAGAAGAAGCGCGGAAGGGGAAAAGGGAAAGACCCCTGGGCCTATTTATAAGGCGAATGGATAAGCAGGCAAGCGTGGGGATCGAGGAGCCCAAAGCGGAAAATGGGCCACAGCTGTTGCCTCGATCTTCGGAAGTTAATTAATAAAGGGAATCTTTATGACTTTTTTATACAGAGATGATGTCATGACGATTAACTGCAATTTTAAAAGATGATGTCATGGCGGTTTACCAAAGCTCACAGGGAGAAGATATCATGACGGTTTACGAGGATCATAAGAAGATGTTCAGGGAATTTTTCTAAGTATTGAAGATTGACATGAACAGGTTCAAATCAGTCTGGGGCCTAATGTTGGGGATATAACTACTGAGTGTAAACCGCCCAGGAGGGGCCAGTTTACGCTCATCTATATTGAAGCCCATGAAGACAAGGAGTATGGTGCTCTACTGTTAAAGCTTAGAGGCCCAGAGCCCAAAGGCGGATTAGGGCCCATAGTAGTAAACCACCATAGTTGTATAACTTGTATTGTAAGTTAGGGAAGGGAAGAGACCGAGCCGGACACTTGTATGAGCCGGCCTCGGGATTCTGTAAACCGGCCAGGCGTCAACCTGTGTATATAAAGGGACGACCCAGCAGCGGTTCAAGAACAAGAAACAACAACTCAAGAGATAGGTAAAGCGGATTCGCTCCCTGCTCATCGAGATCAATCAATCCCACAACAACTGGATCGTAGGCTTTTACCTTCACCGCAAGGGGCTGAACCAGTATAAACTTCCTGTGTCCTTTGTTCCGGTTTAACCCCTTTAAGCTCATCTCATTGCGATGGCTCCACGACTAAGTCCTTCTGCTAGGACATCTGACGTGTTAATTCCATGACAGTACCCGTGGTATAAACCACGTTTGTAGTGAATAATTGTCCTGCGTACAAAAAAAATATAGCAGGGCGGAGTAGTATTGCTCAGATGTTTTAATATGTATATAAAAATAGATTGGGTGAATAGCACCTGGTATCTTTATCGGATGAACGCAGACGCCGACGCTGGATAATGTTGGACATAGTTGATAAAATATCAGATGGTCAATTCATATAATGATGTACGTGCCGGTACTTATTCACCAAATCAAACGTGAGATACTTGACTGATTTGTGTGCATGCATCTCATCTTGGTCCTTTCCAACCAACAAAAAGTAGTAATACTATTTCTTGGTTCTCGCACAAACTCTGCTGGTATTTAGCCTTCACATGGGACGAAGAGTAGTAGCACTTGGTCTAACTCATATAATAGAATGCTCCCGTTTTGTTAGTAGCAGGAGCATCGATTTCTCTTTCTTTTTTAAACTCCAACGTGCTTAGAACTACGGCGACAGTTTTTTGAGATAACTGAAACGCCGCCGGCTCAGGACCGTGGTAGAAACTGAAGTAGAAGCGGTATGGACGCCGGCGGGTCAACGGGGAGGCAGCCCCGGATAGACAGCTGCGAAAGCGACCAATTTGACTGAACTTTCATCTACTGCCACATTGTTGAATAGAATGCTCTTGGTCAATCGTAGATACACTTTTGCAAACCGCATGTGCATTCCCTGAGTAACTTGAATGTGCAGTGGCACAAATAATATACTGACAAATACTCCTCCAATTACTGTAGCGGTGAAACAGACTTCAGACATACACAACATTTCGGTCTTTTACTGGAAAAGCCAAGTTCCTTCCTCCAGATTTGTGAAGCGACAGGTAGTCTTCAGCTTCTTGTATTTAGAAGCGGATACTGATGAAGTCATGTACCTAGGGTAGGGTCATGGACCTGTCCAAGGTACCCTCCCCAAGGACATCTTTAGAAGAAATCATCTTCCAGTCGACCTAGAGGGATTCCACTCGACGGACTTGAAGACACTCGGCCATGAAGACTCACTCGATCACCAGGAGTTCCAGAGCCACTCTGTATCCAAACAGTCTGTAATTAAGTAGTCTTTATGGTCATGATGACACTTTATGTAAGGCGTTACCAGTAACGCCTGGCCTTAATGTACTTTAAGCCCTCTGCTACGTGGGCTGGCTGGGGTCTTGGCGTCCTCTATATCAGCCACCCCCTCCACTAGCAGAAGGGTTCGCACCCCTGTAACTCTCACGCATATAATCCAGTCGACCGCGTCCGGGCACCGAGACGTAGGGCTGTTACTTCCTCCGAGAAGGGCCTGAACTCGTAAAACACTTGCGTGAACAACTACTCCATAGCTAGGATCTCCCCTCTCCTTTAGTACCCCCTACACTACTGTCAGACTTAGAACCACGACAGTTGGCGCCCACCTTGGGGCAGGTGTCTTAGCGATTTATTGGAGAAGTTGCAATTTTTCCGATCGCCTTCGTCATGGTTTCAGGCGGAGTTTTGGTCGAGGGCCGCGAGATCCATCTCGGCGCACTCACGTTCATCGCCGACGACTCTGCCTGGCTTCGGGAGGCTCCGCTCGACGTCGATGCGCTCCCAGTCCGCGGAGCGACGCACTTTCGCGCGTGCGTCCACGGTGTCCTCCTGCGGCAACTGTCGACCCAGTATCGACCGGTTTTTGTGTCATCCTCCCTCCCAGCTTCCCGCTGATGCAAGCGCTCCAGTCGGTCCAGGCTTCAGCGGTGGGTGAGGCACGCGGTGGCTCGCCAGTCGACCACCGCCCAAGTCACGGAAATCGAGCCCGACGAATCTCTCTATGACCTGTTCGACTGGCTCCATAGAGACTGCATCCGAGTGCGACAGCAGTGATCCAGCGGTGGAGGTCCTGATGGTTAATGGACCACACGGTCCCCCCGGCTTTTCTGGCGCTGAGGGAGGTAACGGCGGAGGCGATCCGTCGCATCCCCATGAGGAACACCTTCTCGAGCCCCTCAATTCGCTGCGGAGGGAAGAACTTCGCCGCTGGAACATGGATGCCCTTCATACTCCTATCATTGGAGAAACCCCTGAGGCTCGCGCCTTGGAGGACACGCGCTTGGCCAACCTGGCTGAGCACACTCGACTGGAGAACCTTCAGCAAGGACTCGACGAGCGTGCGTGACAACGAGTCCCTTACTCTAGTCGACGTCAGCTCTTCCCACCTTCGACTCAGGTATACCGAACTCCGATTCAGAATTTAGCAGCTGCAGCCCGTATAGCAGAGTCAATTCAGCCTTCCCAGTCGGAGGCTGGCAGAGGCTTGATGCAGATCAGAGATTTGCCCTGGGCAGCAGTAGATCAGAATTCAGCTGTATCGCAGTCGCGGAACAGGATTCAGAGCAGATCCATGGCAGCGAATACGGTCCAGTCGGCTCATAGCCCTAGATTGCACCCGAGGCGTGAAGGGCGTGGTGACCGGCACGATCAGTACAGGAACCATGAGCAATATGATCACCGATTAGATTGCAACGATCGACATCGAGCGCCCACTCCTCCTCTAAGGGGTGGATCCTATGTGCCTCGACAGCAGGATGATAGGCGCCGGCACAGTGGCGGACGAAGAATCCCACTCGACCCCAGGGAACCAGGCTTTGATGCGAGACCATCATCGTTCAAGGCCTGGTCGACCGGAACAGAGCTCACAGAGAGGGCAACGATAGAGATGTGCCCACCAGCAGCCGAGTGCATGTCTCCGGACCAGAGTGTTTCAGCAGAGCCGTCCGAGCCGCCGTGATTCCTCCCAACTTCAGGTTGGCGACTGGAGTCAGCAAGTTCAACGGTGAGTCTAAGCCCGATACTTGGCTTGAAGACTACCGAGTGGCTGTCTAGATCGGCGGCGGAAATGATGAGGTGGCCATGAAACATCTGCCTCTTATGTTGGAAGGGTCAGCCAGGGCATGGCTGAATCAGTTGACACCCAGCAGCATTTACACATGGGAAGACCTCTCCCGAGTGTTTGTCAGAACGTTCGAAGGAACGTGCAAGCGACCAGCAGGACTGACAGAGTTGCAATCTTGTGTGCAGAAGTCGAATGAGACTCTGAGAGACTAAATCCAAAGATGGATCACATTGCATCACCAAGTGGAGAATGTATCTGATCACCAGGCAGTCTGCGCCTTCAAGGAAATCGTGAAGTACAGAGAGCTGAGCCTGAAATTTGGTCAAACCGGAGACATGTCTCTGAGTCGAATGATGGAGATAGCCACCAAATATGCCAATGGTGAGGAATAGCATCGGCTCCGGAGCGGCAAGCACAAGTTAGTCGCCCAGGAAACCGGAGGAGGGAACTCCAGTTGGAAGCAAAAGCGGAAAGCCGAGTCAGCTGCTCCTGGAGAAACCTTGGCCGTGACTCAAGGAAAGTTCAAAGGAAAGCCCAAAGGACCTTGGAACCCCAAGAAAGTGAAGGATAAAGAGGGAAATGACGTGATGGATTTCCCGTGTCACATCCACACGAAGAAAGATGAAGAGGGTAATTTCATTTACCCGAAGCATACCACTCGACAGTGTCGACTTCTGATACAGCAGTTCCAGGGGAAACAACCCAAGGATAAGGAAAAGGAGTCAGACAAAGCTGAGGACAAGGGAGATAGTGACGAGGAATACCCTCAGGTCAATTCTACTCTGATGATTTTTGCTGACGTTGAGAGCAAAAGTCGACTGAAAGTTATAAACCGAGAGGTGAATATGGTTGCTCCAGCAACACCCAATTATCTGAAGTGGTCTCAGACAGCCATCACATTCGACCAGTCTGATCACCCGAAGCACATAGCCACCCCTGGGAGGCAAGCTCTGGTGGTCGACCCAGTCGTTGAGGGTACTCGACTGACTAAAGTGTTGATGGATGGTGGTAGTAGTTTGAATATACTGTACGCTGAGACGCTGAAAGGGACGGGCATTCCGGTGTCCAGACTCAGCACAAGCAACATGAGTTTCTATGGAGTCATTCCTGGCAAGAAGGCCGCAACACTCGGCCAGATTGCTCTCGATGTGGTTTTTGGTGATTCCAAGAACTTCCGCAAAGAAAAGCTGACATTTGAGGTTGTAGAATTCCACAGTGCCTACCACGCTATTTTGAGCAGGCCAACTTATGCACGTTTTATGGCTCGACCATGTTACGTGTACCTCAAATTGAAGATGCCTGGCCCTAAGGGTGTCATCACTGTTACTGGTAATCGCAAGAAGGCAGAAGAGTGCTTCCAGAAAGGCTCAAAGATCGCCGATGCTCAGATGGTGGCAGAAGAGTGGCAGGAACACCAGAGGAATGCGGATCCGAGTGATTTGTTGCGTGCCAAGAAGCCCTCTACAGAATCAGCATTTCAGTCGTCCGGTGAGACAAAACCAGTTCATATCCACCCGACCAACCCCAACACTGCTCCGACTCACATCTCCACAACACTCGACCCCAAATAGGAAGAAGCGCTCATCTAGTTCCTCCGTGAGAACTGGGACATCTTTGCATGGAAACCTTCTCACATGCCAGGTGTACCCAGGGGACTGGCTGAGCATCATTTGCGAGTTGATTCAAAGGCAAAACCTGTCAAGGAACATCTGCGACAGTCCACTGTCCAGAAAAGGAAGGCTATTGGCGAAGAGGTGGCTCGGCTCTTAGCAGCAGAGTTTATCCGAGAGATTTACCACTTTGAGTGGCTCGCCAATGTTGTCATGGTCCCCAAAAAGGACAACTCACTTTGCATGTGCATTGACTTTAAACATATCAATTGGGCCTGCCCGAAAGATCATTTTCCTCTTCCCCGCATCGATCAAATAGTCGACTCGACTGCAGGATGTGAGCGACTGTCTTTTCTAGACGCCTATTCCGGGTATCATCAGATCCGTCTGTATGGACCCGATGAGATCAAGACAGCTTTCATCACCCCATTTGGGTGCTTCTGTTATGTCACCATGCCATTCGGCCTCAAGAATGCCAGAGCCATGTTCATGAGGATGATTCAGAAGTGTTTGCTCACTCAAATCAGTCGGAATGTGGAAGCATACATGGATGACATTGTGGTCAAGTCACGGAAAGGTTCTGACCTGCTGACTGACCTCGCTGAAACATTTGCCAACCTCAGGAGGTATGATATCAAGCTTAATCCATCCAAGTGCACATTCGGAGTTCCTGGTGGAAAGTTACTCGGTTTTCTCGTTTCCGAACGAGGAACCGATGCAAACCCAGAGAAAGTGGGCACTATACTCCGAATGAAACGACCTGTGCGTGTGCACGATGTTCAGAAGCTTACTGGTTGCTTGGCCGCTTTAAGTCGATTCATCTCTCGTCTCGGTGAGAAGGCATTGCCTCTTTACCGACTGATGAAGAAGTCAGACAAGTTCGAGTGAACTCCTGAAGCCGACGCAACGTTTGCAGAGTTAAAAACCCTGCTTTCCACCTAGCCGGTGCTTGCTGCCCCGATCAGCAAAGAGCCTTTGCTGCTTTACATTGCAGCCACATGACAAGTCGTCGGTACAGTACTTACGGTTGAGCAGGAAGAAGAAGGGAAAACCTTCAAAGTTCAGCGCCTAGTATACTATATTTCTGAAGTCCTGACCCCATCAAAGCAACGATACCCTCATTATCAGAAGCTTGTATATGGGATTTATATGACCACGAAGAAAGTTGCTCACTACTTCTCTGACCATACCATCACAGTCGTCAGCGACGCCCCCTTATCAGAGATTCTGCACAACAGAGATGCAACTGGTCGAGTGGCAAAATGGGCGATTGAACTCCTTCCCCTTGATATCAGATTTGAGGCAAAGAAAGCTATCAAGTCCCAAGCAATAGGAGATTTCCTCGCCGAGTGGACTGAACAGCAGTTACCGACTCAAGTTCACTCGGAGCACTGGACTATGTTCTTTGATGGCTCTAAAATGCTGAATGGTTCCGGTGCCGGGGTAGTGTTGGTTTCTCCCCGAGGAGATAAGCTCAGATACGTACTCCCGATTCACTTTGACTCCTCCAACAACGAAGCAGAATACGAAGCACTTTTGTATGGGTTGCGTATGGCCATTTCACTCGGCGTCTGGCGCCTCATGGTCTACGGTGACTCGGATTTGGTGGTTAACCAAGTGATGAAGGAGTGGGACGTCAGAAGCCCAGCTATGACTGGTTACTGCAATGCAGTCAGAAAGCTGGAGAAGAAATTCGAGGGATTAGAGCTCCATCATGTTCCCTGACTGAAAAACCAAGAAGCTGATGACTTGGCGAAGATAGGTTCCAAAAGAGAAGCTATCCCGAGTGGCGTATTTTTGGAGCATGTTCACACGCCGTCAGTTCAAGAAGATCCTTTCACCAAAGAAGCCCCACAGCCAAAAAGTGCCACGGATCCGACTGAAGTTGAGGTCCCAGCCGTGGTTGACTTAATCATGGAAGTTCTGGTTATCACTCCCGACTGGACAGTGCCTTACATCGCGTATATCCTAAGGAAAGAGCTCCCAGAGAATGAAGAAGAGGCTCAGCAGATCGTCTGTCGATCCAAGGCCTTTACTGTCATGAGGGGACAGTTGTACAGAGAAAGCGCGACTGGAGTCAGCCAAAAATGCATAACACCGGAAGAGGGTCGAGTGATTCTCAACGATATCCACTCGGGGACCTGTGGCCATCATGCGTCCTCTCGGACCATCGTGGCTAAAGCATACCGAGCAGGCTTTTACTGGCCCAGAGCAAATGAAATGGCGAAAGAGATAGTCGACAAATGTGAAGGATGTCAGTTCTACTCCAATATGTCACACAAGCCTGCCTCAGCCTTGGAGACCATTCCAATCGTCTGGCCTTTCGCTGTTTGGGGGTTAGATATGGTTGGACCACTGAGAACTGGCAGGAGCGGCTTCACCCATGTACTGGTGGCAGTCGTCAAGTTCACCAAGTGGATCGAAGTCAAGCCCATTAAAAATCTTGATGCTGGCACTGCCATCAGCTTCATCAGAGAATTGATATTCAGATATGGAGTTCCGCATAGCATCATCACTGATAATGGGTCAAACTTCAATTCCGATCAGTTCAAAGCCTTCTGCGCTTCTCAAGGCACTCGAGTCGACTACGCTTCAGTCGCCCACCCCCAGTCGAATGGACAAGCAGAAAGAGCAAACAACCTAATTCTCAAGGGACTGAAACCTCGGTTGATGCGTGACATCAAGCACGCAGTAGGAGCATAGGTTTACGAACTTCCATCAGTTCTTTGGGGATTGAGGACTACTCCAAATCGGTCGACTGGGAGAACTCCGTTCTTTCTGGTCTACGGAGCTGAAGCGGTTCTGCCAAGTGACCTGCTTCACAATGCACCGCGAGTCGAGCTCTACTCTGAAGTCGAAGCAGAACAAGCCCGACAGGATGCAGTCGACCTTCTGGAAGAAGAAAGAGCGATGGCCATGATCCGGTCGACCATCTATCAGTAAGACTTGCGCCGATTCTATGCCAAAAATGTGAAGAGCTGAGCCTTCCAGGACGGAGACTTGGTCCTCCGAGTGGACGAACAGAAGCCGCACAAACTCGCCCCTACTTGGGAAGGCCCCTTCATTGTTACCAAAGTTCTCCACAATGGAGCATACCGTCTTTACAACGTCGATCGCCAGATTAGCGAGCCACGAGCTTGGAATGCGGATCTGCTCTGCCCCTTTTATACCTAAGTATTCACTCGGATGAGTTGTAATAAAAGTACTTCTATAGTTTATTTATCAAAGACAAGAGTTTTATAATTTTCCCAGTGATTGTTGTTACTTTTGTTCACACAAAGCAGTCCCCTAGTGGGTGGCTTAGCTACGAATCCATTTCACCTAAGTTTGTAAAAAAATCCTTACCGAGTGGTGAGCCAGCCTCCCGCTCGGAGGCTTAGCTGCCAATCCGTTTCGCCTAAGTTTAAACAAAATCCTACCAAGTGGTAAGCCAGCCTTCCACTCAGAGGCTTAGCTGCGAATCCGTTTCACCTAAGTTTAAACAAAATCCTACCGAGTGGTAAGCCAGCCTTCCACTCGGAGGCTTAGCTACGAATCCATTTCGCCTAAGTTTAAACAAAATCCTACCGAGTGGTAAGCCAACATTCCACTCGGAGGCTTAGCCGCGAATCCGTTTCGCCTAAGTTTAAAACAAAATCCTACCGAGTGGTAAGCCAGCCTTCCACTCGGAGGCTTAGCTGCAGTCCAAGTACTCGCCTAAGTTTAAACAAAATCCTATTGAGTGGTGAGCCAGCCTCCCACTCGGGGGCTTAGCTGCAACCTAGTGTTCGCCTAAGTATAAAATACAACGTGTGCTCCGCAAGGAGGACGAAGCGCAGGTTGACTGCTACCTTCTCCTTCCAAGCTACGCCACAAATACAACACGCGCTCCGCAAGGAGGACGAAGCACAGGTCGACTGCTGCCTTCTCCTTCCGAGCTACGCCACAAATACAATGTGCGCTCTGCAAGGAGGATGAGGCGCAGGCCGACTCCTGCCTTCTCCTTCCGAGCTACACCACAAATACAGCGTGCGCTCCGTAAGGAGGACGAGGCGCAGGTCAACTCCTGCCTTCTCCTTCTGAGCTACGCCACAAATACAACATGCGCTCTGCAAGGAGGACGAGGCGCAGGTCGACTCCTGCCTTCTCCTTCTGAGCTACGCCACAAATACAACATGCGCTCCGCAAGGAGGACGAAGCGCAGGTCGACTGCTATCTTCTCCTTCGGAGGTACACCATGAAAATCCTACCGAGTGGCGAGCAAACCTCCCACTCGGGGGCTTAGCTGCAGCCCAGTGCTCGCCTAAGTTTTTGAAAATCCTACCGCATGGTGAGCAAACCTCCCACTCGGGGGCTTAGCTGTGACCCAGTGCTCACCTAAGTTTTTAAAAATCCTACCGAGTGGTGAGCAAACCTCCCACTCGGGCGCTTAGCTGCAGCCCAGTGCTCGCCTAAGTTTCTGAAATCCTACCGAGTGGAGAGCAAACCTCCCACTCGGGGGCTTAGCTGCAGCCCAGTGCTCGCCTAAGTTTTTAAAAATCCTACCGAGTGGTGAGCAAATCTCC
>NC_041391.1:612812607-612820454 GCF_002162155.2 Triticum dicoccoides | reverse complement strand
CTAAGTTTTTGAAAATCCTAACGAGTGGAGATAAAACCTCCCACTCGGGGGCTTAGCTGCAGCCCAGTGCTCGCCTAAGTTTTTAAAAATCCTACCGAGTGGTGAGCAAACCTCCCACTCGGGGGCTTAGCTGCAGCCCAGTGCTCGCCTAAGTTTTTGAAAATCCTATCGAGTGGAGAGCAAACCTCCCACTCGGGGGATTAGCTGCAACCCAGCGCTCGCCTAAGCATGATGAGTACAAGTCAATTACAATTTGTGCTTCGTCCCTACCTGCAAAAGAGCATCACAAACACTAGTATATATTCCAAGCAAAGGATGATGATCGTTCGAAGGCAGAAGAAAACATATTCAATGGCAAACCTAAGTTCAGATAACGTCTTACGGATCTAGAAGTGCTCAGGCACCAAGCCTGTTAAAGTTTATCTGTTACAAAAACCACTCGGCATTCCGAGGCAAATTTAAGGCATCGAGCATAGAAGTTTTTTACTCCTCCTGCGGAGGACTGGAAGGCGCAACGAACTCGTCCAGGTCGATTCCATCCGCGATCCGAGTGGCAGCAGCAATGAAGGTCTTCATGAAAGATCGGAAGTCGTGCTTCTTGGTATTGGCCACTTTGAGAGACGCCAACTTGTCCTCTCGCGCGTCCTTGCAGTGAACATGGACCAGAGACAGAGCAACATCAGCACCACACCTGGCAGAGGACTTCTTCCATTCTTGCACTCGACTTGGAACTTCGTTCAGTCGAGTCATCAGAGACTCGAGATTGTTCTGAAGTGTTTCTCCCGGCCAAAGTGCTGTGTCGATGCGTGATGTTGCAACCTTCAGTCTCGCAAGATAGTTGACCACAGCAACAACGCGAGACTCGAGACGGAGCACGTTCATGGCGGCTTCATCCTTCACAGGAGAGTTGATGGGATCTAAGCCAGTCTCCACTCGACTAGTCTCCTCTTCAAAGTCTTGGCAGAATTCTGTGGATACGATCCAAGGATAAGCTAACGTTCACACAATAAGTCAGTGATTACCAGTCGGATATGAGGGGTTACCTTCGAGCATGAGGAATAGCTTCTTGGCGAGTCCTCCCAGATAAGCCTCCAGATCATTCTTCTTTCCCACCAGTTCGCTAGCTTCGTCACTCAGGACCATCTTGTCATTCTTCAGTCGAGTGACCTCCTGGTTGGCCACGTCGAGAGCAGCTTTCAGATTAGTATTTTCCTCTTCAAGTTTGCTGATTGAAGCCAACTTTTCTTATGCGAGCCTGGTCTTCTCGGAAGCTGCTTTCTGCGCCTCAGCAAGGTCAAGATCCTTCTTCTTTAGAGAATCCCTCAGTTTATCTGTAAAATCATAGTAAGATCAGACTCGGGGATGGACAAGAAGCAAAGGCATTCGTCAAGATTCTCACCAAACATACCTTTTGCCTCCTCCTTTGCCTTCGTGAAGTTCCCCTGGACAAGCTTCAGATCAAGTTTGAGCTAGATATGCTTGTTCTCCAATTCAGTATAACGAGCTGTAAGCTCGCAAGATTTCTGCGAAGAAGCAATCGACATACGTCAAAGATAGGTCACTTCCGAGTGACTAAGAGAAAAATCATAGTATTTCTAAGACTACAGCCGAATCTAAACATTCAACTGTAGTCTCGGGGACTACACCCAGTGGGTGCACTCAGCGTGCCCCCACTAGTTCTATCAGCTAGAGTCGGTCAGTCGACCCCCCCCCCCCCAAAAAAAAGAGAGGGTGTTCTTCAGACCATAGTCGACTGCCAGCAGTCGACCACAGTCTCGGGGACTACACCCAATGGGTGCACTCAGCGTGCCCCCACCGGTTTATGATTCCATTCGACCAGATCGAGTGAAGACAGTAATGGGAAAAAAGCTCAAGACATAAAGACTATGGTCAACTACCAGCAGTCGACCATAGCCTTGGGGACTACACCCAGTGGGTGCACTCAGCGTGCCCCCACCAATCCAGAATCTCAATTGACACACCCAGTGGGTGTACGACAGATACTAAGATTTTCAGAAAGAAAAGTTTTCAGGTACCATATCCTAACAGAACAGGCAGTGACCGACCAACCTGGACATTGCTCTGAAGGGCTGAACTGGCGTCATAAGCCGCTTGACTGGCGTCTCGGATCGCCTTCACTTGCTCCATCATGACCCCCGCCTGGCGTATGGCTTCTTTAGCAGCGCTTGCTTGGTATTCGGGGACGTGGTGGGTAGAGAAAAGTGAAGGCTGACCAGCACTCAACAACGAAGGGCGAGCACTCGCCAGCGGCACCGCAAAGGATACGGTAGACCGAGTAACGTTGTCCCCCTCCGCAACCAACGTCTCAGGTGCTGATACGACCTGAGCTGTCTTGCCAGCAGACGCTCTCCTATTCCTCCTCCGCCTCAGTGGTTCCTCGTCTTCATCATCGTTAGGAAGATCAATGATGATATTAGATGGAGCTGCAGAAAAGAGTCAAAGTTAAAACCGAAGATCCCACCAACTGAAAACGAAACCTCAAAGGTCATACCAGGGTTGGAAGTGACGACATCCTCCATTTCTTGATCTTCAGGTCTGGCCGAGGTATCAGAAGTAGCAGCACTGCAGTTTCAGAAATCAGTCGGTCAGCTAACGAATCGACCAAGAATAAATCCATGAGAAACAAGAGGACACAAGTTATGTCATTACCCAGAAATAGTGGGAATCACCATCTTCATCTTCGGCAAGGCCTTTGTCGGCTTTGGCGGCACCACTCGAGATTGCTTCGGCGCTTTCTCAGTCGGTGCCGGAGAGGTCGTCCGAGGATGCTTGGTCGACTGCACAACAGGCGCGGCCCCCTTGCTACGCTCGACTGCAGGGTCATGGGCAAGCTTGGACCTTCTTTTAGAATGGGGAGGCGCAACTTCCTCCTCCTCTTCCTCCTCCTCCTCCTCCTCATCGGAGCCAGCATCTTCATCACCCTCATCACCATCTGATTCCCACTCCTCTTGACTTTCACCTCCACTTCCTTCCTCCTCCTCGGTCTGTGCTTGCGCCCCGTTGGGCATCGAATACAACTCAGTGGTAGCCTGAAAGACAACAAACGAGACAAAAGTCGATCGACTGATCCGCAGCAAAACAGAATGGACGAAACATGATTACAGTCGGAGATAAGTGGTCATACCTTGTCTGGTTCATAAGACTGGTCGAGTGGCGGGATCCTCCTGGCCCCACGAGGGTTGTGCTTGTTCCCTGTGATGGCAGTCATCCACCTCTCCAGTGTGACGTTGTCGACCTCCTATGGGTGGACCCATTGGTGTCTTCAGTACCAGAGTACAACCACATCGGGTGGCCCCGGTAGTAGAGTGGCTGGATGCGCCGTTGAAGGAAAACCTCCAGAAGATCCATGCCAGTCACACCGTCACGAATGAGTTGGACTACACGCTCCATCAACATTTTAACCTGAGCCTTCTCCTCCGGTAGCACTTTCAGAGAAGACGGCTTGTTCACTCGACTCATGGAGAAGGGAGGGATCCCAGTCGATTGCCCTGGCATCGACTGGTCTTGGCAATAGAACCAGGTTGACTGCCACCCTCTAACTGACTCGGGAAGGGTCATAGCTGGAAAAGCACTCTTACTCACCATCTGGACCCCAAGACCCCCGCACATCTGGATTACTTGGGTTCTCTCGTCATTCAGATTAGCCTTTTTCACCGTCTGAGAGCGACAAGTGAATATGTGTTTGAAAAGGCCCCAGTGCGGCTGACAACCCAAGAAGTTTTCGCACAGACACGAAAGCGGCGAGATAGGCAATGGAATTGGGTGTGAAGTGATGGAGCTGTGCCCCAAAGAAGTTCAGAAACCCCCAAAAGAAAAGATGCGGTGGCAGAGAAAACCCACGATCGAGATGGGTCGCTAAGAGGACACACTCACCCTCCTGAGGCTGCGGCTGCCACTCCGTCCCCGGAAGCCTAGCTGCCCTGTGCTCGACCAGCCCTTCGTTGGCTAGGTCATCGAGATCCTTCTGGGTGATGGTCGAGCAGATCCAATCCCCCTGGATCCAACCTTGCGGCAGGCGGGACTGCGACGAGGATCCACCCCGACTGGTCGCTCTCCCCTTCGCCTTCGCCATCGCCTTCTTTGCCCACTCCAAAGCCGCCGTCTTCTCCTTCACCATTGTCGCCGACGAGGATGGTACGGAGCAGCGGCGCTGAACAAATAGCAAGCGCAGCGGATGAATCTGAAGATGGGGGAGGGGAAAATGAGGGAGCACTGTTAAAAAACCTCCGCCGGGTGCCTTATATGGAGTCGCTTCCGAGTGGCTGACTGGTAGGCCCGGACAATCCTGTCAAATCCCAAAACAGTCGTGCAAGCGATACGTGGCGAAAAAGGCGGCGTGGAAATCGAGGCGTCTCTACCTTATCCCATCCGAGTACCGTGACCTGCTCTGCTTCACGCGCTTCCCGAAATTCGGATCCCACTAAATCCAATAACTGCAGGGCAACTCGTTAGACGGAAGATCTCCTGCGATCCGTCGCTCGGAAATCTCCAAGTACATAAAGTTCACTCGACAGATATGAAGAATGGATCAAGGCGATTGAAAGAGAAGTTGACGCCATCGCAAAAAAGTCATTGATCCAGAGTAAAACACATTCACAGCACCAGAAAACAAGTCGGAAAGATTATCAACTCCTTCCTCACTCAAACCTCGATCCATTCGGGGGCTAATGATGAAGTCATGTACCTAGGGTAGGGTCATGGACCTGTCCAAAGTACCCTCCCCAAGGACATCTCTAGAAGAAATCGTCTTCCAGTCGACCTAGAGGGATTCCACTCGATGGACTTGAAGACACTCGACCATGAAGACTCACTCGACCACCAGGAGTTCCAGAGCCACTCTCTATCCAAACGTTCTATAATTAAGTAGTCTTTATGGTCATGATGACACTTTATGTAAGGCGGTACCAGTAACACCTGGCCTTAATGTACTTTAAGCCCTCTGCTATGTGGGCTGGCTGGGGTCTTGGCGTCCTCTATATAAGCCACCCCCTCCACTAGCAGAAGGGTTTGCACCCCTGTAACTCTCACGCATATAATCCAGTCGACCGCATCCGGGCACCGAGACGTAGGGCTGTTACTTCCTCCGAGAAGGGCCTGAACTCGTAAAACACTTGCATGAACAACTACTCCATAGCTAGGATCTCCCCTCTCCTTTAGTACCCCCTACACTACTGTCAGACTTAGAACCACGACAGATACAACAAAGGGGCGCTAGCGACTTGATCAGCCAGCGTCGACGGCTTTTGGCACAGATCCGCAGGCCAAAACAGCGGACGTGGCTATATGTGAGCCATTCTGTCAGGCTGGCTCGCAACGAGGTGGGTCAATAGCCTGCCTCTGGGCAGCTCGTAGACAAGGACTATCCGACGAGGGAGCGTCTTGCCGTGCGAGGCCACAGAGGAATAGACTGGGTCGTGATCTTCCTTTTGGTAATTGAAAACTGAACCATTACTACTAGTATCTTCATGTACTAGTGAAGGAAATATGCCCTAGAGGAAATAATAAAGTTATTATTTATTTCCTTATTTCATGATAAATGTTTATTATTCATGCTAGAATTGTATTAACCGAAAACATAATACATGTGTGAATACATAGACAAACATCGTCTCACTAGTATGCCTCTACTTGACTAGCTCGTGTATCAAAGATGGTTAAGTTTCCTAACCATAGACATGAGTTGTCATTTGATTAACGGGATCACATCATTAGGGGAATGATGTATTTGACTTGACCCATTCCGTTAGCTTAGCACTTGATCGTTTAGTATGTTGCTATTGCTTTCTTCATGACTTATACATGTTCCTATGACTATGAGATTATGTAACTCCCATTTACCGGAGGAACACTTTGTGTGCTACCAAACGTCACAATGTAACTAGGTGATTATAAAGGTGCTCTACAGGTGTCTCTAAAGGTACTTGTTGAGTTGGCATATTTCGAGATTAGGATTTGTCACTCCAATTGTCGGAGAGGTATCTCTGGGCCCTCTCGGTAATGCACATCACTATAAGCCTTGCAAGCAATGTAGCTAATGAGTTAGTTACAGGATGATGCATTACGTAACGAGTAAAGAGACTTGCCGGTAACGAGATTGAACTAGGTATTGAGATACCGGCGATCGAATCTCGGGCAAGTAACATACTGATGACAAAGGGAACAACATATGTTGTTATGCGGTTTGACCGATAAAGATCTTCGTAGAATATGTGGGAGCCAATATGAGCATCCAGGTTCCGCTATTGGTTATTGACCGGAGACGTGTCTCTCTCATGTCTACATAGTTCTCGAACCCGTAGGGTCCGCACGCTTAAAGTTCGATGATGGTTATATTATGAGTTTACGTGTTTTGATGTACCTAAGATAGTTCGGAGTCCCGGATGTGATCACGTACATGACGAGGAGTCTCAAAATGGTCGAGACATAAAGATCGATATATTGGATGACTGTATTTGGATACCGGAATGGTTCCAGGTGAGATTGGGACAATACCGGAGCACCGGGAGGTTATCGGAACCCCCCGGGAGGTATATGGGCCTTAATGGGCTTTAGTGGAAAGGAGGGGAAAGGAGCAAGGGAGGGGGCGTGCCCCCCCCAAGCCCAATCCGAATTGGGAGGGGGCCGCCCCCCTTTCCTTCCTCGCTCCTTCCTCTTCCTTCCCTTTCCCTCTCCAAATAGGAAAAGGAGGAGTCCTACTCCCGGCGGGAGTAGGACTCCCCCCTTGGGCACGCCTCCTCCTCCTGGCTGGCCCCCTCCTCCACTCCTTTATATACGGGGGAGGGGGCACCCCATAGACAGAACAATTGATCCATTGGATCTCTTAGCCGTGTGCGGTGCCCCACTCCACCATAGTCCACCTCGATAATATCGTAGCGGTGCTTAGGCGAAGCCCTGCATCGGTAGAACATCATCATCGTGACCATGCCTTCATGCTGACGGAACTCTCCCTCAAAGCTCGGCTAGATCGGAGTTCGAGGGACGTCATCAAGCTGAACGTGTGCTGAACTCAGAGGTATCATGCGTTCGATACTTGATCGGTCGGATCGTGAAGACGTACGACTACATCAACCGCTTTGTGCTAACGCTTCCGCTTGCGGTCTACGAGGGTACGTGGACACACTCTCCCCTCTCGTTGCTATGCATCACCATGATCTTACATGTGCGTAGGATTTTTTTTGAAATTAATACGTTCCCCAACATGTCACATCCCTAGCTGCTGGTAGTGCTCTAGGCTAGCTTCATGAGTGCATCATGTTTAAATTCTGAAATTTGAACTGAGGGAAATTGGAAGCCTCAAAACCCTAAATAAAAGAGGGGCAAAAACCCTAGAAATCTCATTCATTGCTCCAAAAGGCTCTTCTTAAATGTTTGATAATTTTTGGTAAGGGTTCTGGTCCCAACCAAAATATTGAACATTTTTAAGGATTTATTTTTGGGACTTTGGATTTAATTCATTAGCTATTTGAATTTGAATTATATTCATATAATTAGAATATAATTTCAAATACCCCCTGAAATATTTTATAAGCTTTTGGAAAAGTCCATCTAGCAATATAAAATATTCAGAGGAGCTTTGGCATTGTTTGAATTATTATTTTAATTCAAAACAGTGGCAAAAGAATTAAAAAAAAAAGAAAACAGAACTGAAATAGAAATAAAGAGAGAGAGAGAAGGAAGTACCTGGGCCACTTACCTGTAGCCGGCCCAGCTCCCCCCCCCACCTGGCCGGCCCAGCCCACCTCCTCCCCCTTGTCTCCTTCCTCCCCTCGCACCGAAGCAGCTCGGTGGCGAGTGCCGATGCCGCCTCGGCCACCTCCTGCTTCCAC
>NC_041391.1:612737120-612812477 GCF_002162155.2 Triticum dicoccoides | reverse complement strand
GCGGAGCTCGCCGCCATCGTCGCCGTACCCATGGCCACCGGCCACCCCTAGCCTCACCGACGCCCCAGGAAGCTCCGCCGGTCCTCCCTCGACCTCCTCGCCGTGTCACGCGACCAGAAGAGCCCCGGAACGCCACCCCCGACGTTTTCCCCTCGCCGGCCGCCGAGGATCTTTTCCGTCGATTCGGCCACTCCGGCGCGCCCCCGAGCCGGCTAACCATCCCTACGGCACCGCTGTGAGCTCCTACGCCTCCCCTCCCTCTTTCCCCCTTCGATTGCGCCCTATAGCCGCCGCCCCACGAGCACCGAAGCTGCCGTCCGCCATGGCCGGTGAGCTCCGTGCTCCCGAGCTTCTCCGCCTGCATTCGTTGCCTCCGGGTGTTCCTGGTGACCCCAGCATCCCGTAGAGCCCATCGGCCGCGCCCGCCGTGCCGTGTAACGCCGAAACCGAGCACGCCCGAGCTCCGGCCACCGCTGCCGAGTTCGAGGCCATCGTCTCCAGCCGCCCTAGCTGCTGCTGCTTGCTGAAATGGGCGCGGGTGAGCTCCAGCTCCCCGTAGCCGCTCTCCTCCGTCCATTTGGACGCCGGAGGAGCGAGCCCGCGCCCTCCGCCGTGCCTGTTGCCGCCGGCGTTGAGCCGCCGGCCTGTTTGGGCCATTTGACCGGGGTTTGACCTCCCCCTGTGACACTGACAGCCGGACCCCACGCCCTTAATTAACCACGGCTTAAACTTCTGTTAGTTTAGATTAATCACAGTGGCCCCACGCGTCAGCTTGACCGTGCTGACGTGGCCTTTGACCCGGCCCCACCTGTCAGTGGGTTAAACAACCCTGTGTCACTGACGTGTGGCCCCCACACGTCAGGTTTGACTCTGGGCGACCCAGTTGACCTGCTGACGTCATGATGATGTCAGGCTGACGCAATAAACCATTTTCTGGATTTATTATAATTCAGGAAATTCCAGAAAATTATATAAACTTCTAAAAATCATAGAAAATTAACCGTAACTCCAAATTAAATAATTTATATATGAAAAATTATCAGAAAAATACAAAGAATCCATCTGTACCATTTTCATGCATGTTAGAACAACTTATAGCTGCTGTTTAGCACAAATCAATTAAAGGGCATTTAAATAATCACATATGGAGTTTGAATTTGAATCTTGGATTCAAACCAACTTCATTTAATCTGGTTTTAGTTGCATTAGCTCAAAACACATTCATTTTGCCATGTCATGATCATGCATCATATTGTGCATTGCATTGATTGTGTTCCTTTCTGTGTTGCCGGTATTTGTCCCCTCTCGATAGACGTGATACCGATGACGTGATCGTTGACACTGATGAAGACTCAATGTTATCTTCAGAAGTGCCAGGCAAGCAAAACCCCCTTGTTCATTCCGATACAATCCTACTCTCTCGCTCCTGCTCTCTTTTACTGCATTAGGACAACAACGATTCATCTGTTACTTGCTGCGGTAGCTGAACCCCTTTATCCTTTGCATGACCTGTCATTCCACAGTAAATAGATGAAACCCACTAGTATGAGTAGGAATTGTTTGAGCCCTGTTGTGCCTACTCATTCATGCTTGTTTGTCATGCCTGCTACTGCTTAGAGTTGGGTCAGGTCTGATTCATCGGGGATGAATCAGAGGCGTGTGAACATGTCCTACTGTGTGTGAGCTAAGTGTGTGAACACGATTTGGTAAAGGTAGCGGTGAGAGGCCATGTAGGAGTACATGGTGGGTTGTCTCATTGCAGCCGTCCTCAGGAACTGAGTTCTGTGTTTGTGATCCATGATTCAGCTACTACCATACATTGGGCCCTGAAATATGACCCCGCTCGACTTCTTATTCACCCTTGTCCTCTGTCCAGGAGTTGCAAGTAGTTTCTGGTGTTTGTAGTATGCTGGAGGCCGTGGACAGCGCTGACCGTAGGGGTGGGCTGTGATGCGGTAGGCACGTGGCCGGGTATACCGGGCGCCCGTTTGGTGTCACGGAACCCTGTTCACATCGTTTGGGGCTGTGAGCGAAACTCCGGCCGGATCTCCTCATGGATGGAACCCGAATAGGCGATAAACCTGGACTAGAGACTTAGGTGTTTAGGTAGGTCGTGGTCTACACCCACGTCGGCTTTCGCTTGAAGTATGCCGAGCACATGTCGTGTGCAGACGCTAAGTGGTGGAAACATGTATGAAGAAGTACACCCCTGCAGGGTTAACATCATCTATTCGAATAGCCGTGTCCGCGGAAAAGGACTTCTGGGTTGCTTATATCAGTTCATAGACAAGTGAAAGTGGATACTTTAAAATGCGCAAGATAAGCGTGAGTGCTATGGATGGCATTCTCGTAGGGGAACGAGAGCGGATCCATAGTGGTGTATTGATATGGTGAATATGTGGACTCGTGTGCGCCACCTCAAAAGAGTTACATTGCAGTCGTAGTTCAGGATAGCCACCGAGTCAAAGCTGGCTTGCTGCAGTTAAACCCCACCATCCCTTTGTTGATAATGATGCATATGTAGATAGTTCTGATGTAAGTCTTGCTGGGTACATTTGTACTCACGTTTGCCTATTTTATGTTTTTGCAGAGAGACTTCAGTCTCACTAGTATTTCCGCGTGGTCTTCGACGTTTAGCTTGTTACCTCAGCTACGATCTTGTGCCTCGGCAGGATTTGGTAGATAGTCAGGCTTCTCAGCCTTTTTCATTTATAGATGTCTGTACTCAGACATGATAGCTTCCGCTTGTGCTTGATTTGTATGCTCTGAATGTTGGGTCATGAGACCCATGTTTGTAATATCTCGCTCCTCAGAGCCTATTGAATAGATTACTTGAGTCATAGAGTCATGTTGTGATGCCATGTTGTATTTGCACATATCGAGCATATTGTGTGTATGTTATTGAAATGCTTGGTATGTGTGGGATCTGACCATCTAGTTGTTTATCTTTAGTAGCCTCTCTTACGGGGAAATGTCTCCTAGTGTTTCCACCGAGCCATGGTAGCTTGCTACTGCTCCGGAACACTTAGGCTGGCCGGCATGTGTCCTTCTTCGTTCCTGTGTCTGTCCCTTCGGGGAAATGTCACGCGGTGAATACCGGAGTCCTGCTAGCCCAGTGCTACAGCCTGGATTCACTCGCTGATGACCGACACGTTCGATGCTGGGTCATGGATGCCTGTCCCTGTAAGTCTGTGCCGCTTTGGGTTTACGACTAGCCATGTCAGCCCAGCCTCCTTATCATATGGATGCTAGCGACACTGTCATATACGTGTGCCAAAAGGCGCAAACGGTCCCGGGCAAAGGTAAGGCGACACCCGTGGGAATACCATGCGTGAGGCCGCAAAGTGATATGAGGTGTTACATGCTAGATCGATGTGGCATTGAGTCGGGGTCCTGACAGCGTTGGTATCAGAGCTTGACTGCCTGTAGGATTACCAAGCCAAACTGGTCGAAGTTGAGTCTAGAAATTCTTTAGTTATATAAGGGAATTGATTGTGGGATGGAACGTAAGGCTCTTTTTACTCCTTATACCTCATGCCCTTCTGATCTGAGTCATCTTATCTTTCCTGCGGGGATTAAGAACTAGGCTATCTCTTCTTTCTATTAGGATCACGTGTTACTAATCAGTAGACTTATAAGATTGTTGGATTTAAGTCTCAGTTCAGTTCCTACTACTTCCGTATGTTAATTGTTGATCTCGGAACCTTGATATTGTGCTTCTGAGTGGTTATGCCACCATTTTTTTGATTGTCTCAAATCTTTTTGAGCAATTATAGCCGTTATGCTGTCCGAGTCATCCCAGGTTTCTAAATAGTCCGATGCATTTGCAAATCCCTTCCTTCTGTTTCCGATGTTCCCATGGGCCAGATTAACCACACTAATCGGTGTGTTGAGGTAATTATTGCCTCGACATATATGTTGGAATTATTATTATGACCCTAAGTGCTTAGGGGATCATCTAGTGGTCTAGCCATGATTTGTGTCCTAGTGTGAAGATTCTGGCCTTTATTCTCGGAAGCATCCCGTGATGCTACTTAGTAGTAGGTATTCTATTCCTGGGTTCTGAACCCGAGATTCACTCTACCTACTTCATGTTGATAGTAATTGCTAGTGCCTTTAGGATATTAGTAACCTTTGCGATAGTCCTTGAAGTCCGTGGTATCTTCTTCTTCCAAATACCATGAACTACTTATGGCAGATGTTTATTGGATCAAAAAAAATCACAATTAGAGTACTCTTGAGGAGTTCTCCATTCATAAATCGTGACTCTGCCAGTTCTACCTTTCTGCATGGGTTATCCGGAAGAAATATGTTGAACTTGGTTCGACATACTAATATATGCATCCACAACTCAGAAAGTTATATGTTCCTTTGAGTTGTTCTCTTTAGTTGCATTCTGACCCTCGTCTATCAATTGATAGTCAAGAGTATGCGTGCGTTCGTTCATCGATGCCTATGACTCTTGTGGTCTGTCAAGCCATTCTATTCCGGAATGACTAGGAGAAACAAACTCCAGTACCTCTTCCATATCTAGGATTGGGTCAAAGTAGTTGTATTCCGCAGATCAAATGCCAATCCAGCTTTTGGTTCTGCTCTACCTTGGAGTATTACATATTTTATATCGAGATTGTTATAGGAATTGCACACCATCCCATGAACTCTTGGTACAGTGACACTTCTTGCCATCACTGTTCATTCCTCGGCCCTCGTGTTGATGCAACCGGAATACCGACAAATGAATTGTGATGTGTGAAATCAATACTGCTAGCAACTCTGTTGCTTGGTAGTTAAAGGATAATAATTTCATTCTTAGTATGTTGGTTTTCGAATCATCCTTCTAAGACTGACCGTGCTATCTAGTCCTTATTTCGGTGCACCCTTCGATTGATGAGTTAGGATCTTGTCAAGTCCTCACTCATTTGATCATATCGTCTTGCCCTCAAAAGCAAGATTGTTCTCGAGCTTAGTAACATACCGGTGGTTCGTGACTTTCCAAATATCTTCTTGGAGGTGTTACCGGGTTGTCACCTGACCGCTATGTTGAGTTCGTGATCAAGTTGGTTTCTTGTGAACCACCTTCTCTCCAAGAATCGATGTTAGATATCCCTGAGCTAGTTGGTTAAGCTAGACAACAACTTGGAGAGTTGGAAGATAAAAGCTTGTCTGACTTAGTTCGTTCCAAAGGGATATTCTTGTGTAGTGTGTGTTGAAGAAAGATGATATCTTCATCGATTGGTCCTTGTGATTAGTTGCTGGACCTATTGTCTTATCAATCCTTTGATTTGAGTGTGGGCTATCGTCAAATCAAATCAGTACCAACGATGCTCGTAATGTTGTCTTATTCGTGGTTGATCCCTCGAGCATACACCATTATATCTTTTGGGTCTGACCAATGCTATCACTTGTTCACTTAACTATGGAATTCCTTTTAAAAGGAAACCCAGATGAATTGTTGTTGTGCCCATTGACAACATCCTTGTCTTCTCCATAATTTTACTGAACATTAAGCTAGTGTTGGAAACTTTTGGGAGCATTTGTTCATGCTAGCTCATGAAGCATATGTTTGGATGAAGGTAGTGACTTCCTTTAATTCATGTGCATCTGATGCAAGTTGCCGCCGTGGATTCGAGAAAGTCAATGTTGCTTTCTTTGGAATCATTCCAAATCAGTCATGCACACGTGCGAAGAATGCTGTGGTTTGAAGACTTGCAACCTTCAATCTATATGTATCCCTAGCACACCAAGCCACTGATTGATTTGTTCAAGGAGAAGGAGTTCCTTCATAAGAGCTAATCCGGACTTATGAAAGAACTTCGATACCCTCGTTGAGGTTCCCCCTCCTGAACTCGGTAGTGTTTTATTATAAGACTACCACGTGGTCATGCTTGTCTGGGACAACGTGTTCACATGTTTGTAGCAGAACCAGCTCATGTTTTGGAGCTTGCTATCGTAGTTCATCTCCCGAGAATCCCGCAACGTCATCTCGTCGATTTGTGTTGCAAACTTTCATTTTTCTTCCTAAGACTCGATGAGCCTGGAATATCCTAACACCAACCAGAGCTGAATCTCAGGCAGATATGATGGTTGGAACATTTCCCTAAGAACTATAATATTGGTCTCTCGATAACCGGTAAGGTGGATGTCGTGGCCAACACACCCATCCGGTAGACCTATTATTATAGTATCTTGTTTGAGGAAGTTGGCCACCCCCCCATAGGGATTTCGTAGGATTTACTCCCTAGTTGCCCCTATGGATTTTTGTGTTCCCGAAGTCCGACCTTTTACTTGATGTTTTAGATATCAAACCATATCTATGAATGGGTTATACTAGCACATCAAGGAGAACATTAGAAGCGGAGTGCTAAATGCCTCTCGGTCGATCATCCAGATTTTATTTGCTTGGCCTCGCTAAGGTGAAATCTGAGAAAGTGTTATCCTCCTTCGCATCTGCATCGTCCATCGCTATTTATCATGGTAGTATGTTGTGTTGTCAGCACCCTTGACGCGGTTGTTGATAAAACCTTGATGATTATGGAAATGCTCAAGTTCTTGAGAGCACGCACAAGCACTACGTGTTATCATCATCTCTAACTGGGATTCCTCTCAGTTTCCTCGGCAAATGCCATGACCTTTTCAAACAGTGAATTCACTCTCTTTTGTTGGGTTCTTCCCCAGTTACCAGAATCATTCCCAGCATTTGCATTTTGTTCCTAGCTTGCACCGCCAATGTGCCATTCTACCATGGGTCTCTTCCATTTCCGGTGATAAGCAAAATCATCCATTACGTTGTCTTCAACAAGGTAATCCACATCATCCAAGTCCAAGTATGCCATTCTACCGACCCCGCCAATCGATTGCTGTGATTTGCCTTAGGCTGATATAGAGAGTCTTGACGATCTCTATATCAAAGGTAATTCTTTTTGCCACTTAAGATAATAATCTACGAATCACCCCCCTCCAGGATGTTTCGTCGTGGTATCATGGCAACTCAACTCCTCGCTACGTTGACAACCGTTCACCACCTTCTTAGGTGTGGAATCGTTGTCTACCTAGTGAACCTTCGTCATCTGTTCCACTCCATTTCTCTAGAGGTGTGCTTCATCTCTCAGCTCGAGAGATGTTGCTATGTCTCATTCCGTGAGTTAATCCTGAGTTGTTCGATCTTCGAGAAGATCGACCCTTCTAGAGTCTCCTTCTTCCCTCCATGTCATGTTGGCAGGATTTCTCAGAGCAAGACATCAAGACAATGATGGTGAATGAATCAACGTTCAACTGAAGTGCACCCTGGATCGTGAAGATTATACTAGTTGCGTTTCCCCTTCACCTTACCCTACGCTTGAATCTCGAGACGAGATTCTTGTTTAGTGGGGGTGAGTTGTCACATCCCTAGCTGCTGGTAGTGCTCTAGGCTAGCTTCATGAGTGCATCATGTTTAAATTCTGAAATTTGAACTGAGGGAAATTGGAAGCCTCAAAACCCTAAATAAAAGAGGGGCAAAAACCCTAGAAATCTCATTCATTGCTCCAAAAGGCTCTTCTTAAATGTTTGATAATTTTTGGTAAGGGTTCTGGTCCCAACCAAAATATTGAACATTTTTAAGGATTTATTTCTGGGACTTTGGATTTAATTCATTAGCTATTTGAATTTGAATTATATTCATATAATTAGAATATAATTTCAAATACCCCCTGAAATATTTTATAAGCTTTTGGAAAAGTCCATCTAGCAATATAAAATATTCAGAGGAGCTTTGGCATTGTTTGAATTATTATTTTAATTCAAAACAGTGGCAAAAGAATTAAAAAAAAAGAAAACAGAACTGAAATAGAAATAAAAGAGAGAGAGAGAAGGAAGTACCTGGGCCACTTACCTGTAGCCGGCCCAGCTCCCCCCCCCCACCTGGCCGGCCCAGCCCACCTCCTCCCCCTTGTCTTCTTCCTCCCCTCGCACCGAAGCAGCTCGGTGGCGAGCGCCGATGCCGCCTCGGCCACCTCCTGCTTCCACCGAGGCGTTCCCGAGCCTCCCCCTCACGCCACGGAGACGCCCTCGCCCCCTGCACCTCCCCTCTCTCCCCCTGGACCCCATTCCCTCCTCTGTTTCCCTCTCGCGCACAGCACCGAGCGGAGCTCGCCGCCATCGTCGCCGTACCCATGGCCACCGGCCACCCCTAGCCTCACCGACGCCCCAGGAAGCTCCGCCGGTCCTCCCTCGACCTCCTCGCCGTGTCACGCGACCAGAAGAGCCCCGGAACGCCACCCCCGATGTTTTCCCCTCGCCGGCCGCCGAGGATCTTCTCCGTCGATTCGGCCACTCCGGCGCGCCCCCGAGCCGGCTAACCATCCCTACGGCACCGCTGTGAGCTCCTACGCCTCCCCTCCCTCTTTCCCCCTTCGATTGCGCCCTATAGCCGCCGCCCCACGAGCACCGAAGCCGCCGTCCGCCATGGCCGGTGAGCTCCGTGCTCCCGAGCTTCTCCGCCTGCGTTCGTTGCCTCCGGGTGTTCCTGGTGACCCCAGCATCCCGTAGAGCCCATCGGCCGCGCCCGCCGTGCCGTGTAACGCCGAAACCGAGCACGCCCGAGCTCCGGCCACCGCTGCCGAGCTCGAGGCCATCGTCTCCGGCCGCCCTAGCTGCTGCTGCTTGCTGAAATGGGCGCGGGTGAGCTCCAGCTCCCCGTAGCCGCTCTCCTCCGTCCATTTGGACGCCGGAGGAGCGAGCCCGCGCCCTCCGCCGTGCCTGTTGCCGCCGGCGTTGAGCCGCCGGCCTGTTTGGGCCATTTGACCGGGGTTTGACCTCCCCCTGTGACACTGACAGCCGGACCCCACGCCCTTAATTAACCACGGCTTAAACTTCTGTTAGTTTAGATTAATCACAGTGGCCCCACGCGTCAGCTTGACCGTGCTGACGTGGCCTTTGACCCGGCCCCACCTGTCAGTGGGTTAAACAACCCTGTGTCACTGACGTGTGGCCCCCACACGTCAGGTTTGACTCTGGGCGACCCAGTTGACCTGCTGACGTCATGATGATGTCAGGCTGACGCAATAAACCATTTTCTGGATTTATTATAATTCAGGAAATTCCAGAAAATTATATAAACTTCTAAAAATCATAGAAAATTAACCGTAACTCCAAATTAAATAATTTATATATGAAAAATTATCAGAAAAATACAAAGAATCCATCTGTACCATTTTCATGCATGTTAGAACAACTTATAGCTGCTGTTTAGCACAAATCAATTAAAGGGCATTTAAATAATCACATATGGAGTTTGAATTTGAATCTTGGATTCAAACCAACTTCATTTAATCTGGTTTTAGTTGCATTAGCTCAAAACACATTCATTTTGCCATGTCATGATCATGCATCATATTGTGCATTGCATTGATTGTGTTCCTTTCTGTGTTGCCGGTATTTGTCCCCTCTCGATAGACGTGATACCGATGACGTGATCGTTGACACTGATGAAGACTCAATGTTATCTTCAGAAGTGCCAGGCAAGCAAAACCCCCTTGTTCATTCCGATACAATCCTACTCTCTCGCTCCTGCTCTCTTTTACTGCATTAGGACAACAACGATTCATCTGTTACTTGCTGCGGTAGCTGAACCCCTTTATCCTTTGCATGACCTGTCATTCCACAGTAAATAGATGAAACCCACTAGTATGAGTAGGAATTGTTTGAGCCCTGTTGTGCCTACTCATTCATGCTTGTTTGTCATGCCTGCTACTGCTTAGAGTTGGGTCAGGTCTGATTCATCGGGGATGAATCAGAGGCGTGTGAACATGTCCTACTGTGTGTGAGCTAAGTGTGTGAACACGATTTGGTAAAGGTAGCGGTGAGAGGCCATGTAGGAGTACATGGTGGGTTGTCTCATTGCAGCCGTCCTCAGGAACTGAGTTCTGTGTTTGTGATCCATGATTCAGCTACTACCATACATTGGGCCCTGAAATATGACCCCGCTCGACTTCTTATTCACCCTTGTCCTCTGTCCAGGAGTTGCAAGTAGTTTCTGGTGTTTGTAGTATGCTGGAGGCCGTGGACAGCGCTGACCGTAGGGGTGGGCTGTGATGCGGTAGGCACGTGGCCGGGTATACCGGGCGCCCGTTTGGTGTCACGGAACCCTGTTCACATCATTTGGGGCTGTGAGCGAAACTCCGGCCGGATCTCCTCATGGATGGAACCCGAATAGGCGATAAACCTGGACTAGAGACTTAGGTGTTTAGGTAGGTCATGGTCTACACCCACGTCGGCTTTCGCTTGAAGTCTGCCGAGCACATGTCGTGTGCAGACGCTAAGTGGTGGAAACATGTATGAAGAAGTACACCCCTGCAGGGTTAACATCATCTATTCGAATAGCCGTGTCCGCGGAAAAGGACTTCTGGGTTGCTTATATCAGTTCATAGACAAGTGAAAGTGGATACTTTAAAATGCGCAAGATAAGCGTGAGTGCTATGGATGGCGTTCTCGTAGGGGAACGAGAGCGGATCCATAGTGGTGTATTGATATGGTGAATATGTGGACTCGTGTGCGCCACCTCAAAAGAGTTACATTGCAGTCGTAGTTCAGGATAGCCACCGAGTCAAAGTTGGCTTGCTGCAGTTAAACCCCACCATCCCTTTGTTGATAATGATGCATATGTAGATAGTTCTGATGTAAGTCTTGCTGGGTACATTTGTACTCACGTTTGCCTATTTTATGTTTTTGCAGAGAGACTTCAGTCTCACTAGTATTTCCGCGTGGTCTTCGACGTTTAGCTTGTTACCTCAGCTACGATCTTGTGCCTCGGCAGGATTTGGTAGATAGTCAGGCTTCTCAGCCTTTTTCATTTATAGATGTCTGTACTCAGACATGATAGCTTCCGCTTGTGCTTGATTTGTATGCTCTGGATGTTGGGTCATGAGACCCATGTTTGTAATATCTCGCTCCTCGGAGCCTATTGAATAGATTACTTGAGTCATAGAGTCATGTTGTGATGCCATGTTGTATTTGCACATATCGAGCATATTGTGTGTATGTTATTGAAATGCTTGGTATGTGTGGGATCTGACCATCTAGTTGTTTATCTTTAGTAGCCTCTCTTACGGGGAAATGTCTCCTAGTGTTTCCACCGAGCCATGGTAGCTTGCTACTGCTCCGGAACACTTAGGCTGGCCGGCATGTGTCCTTCTTCGTTCCTGTGTCTGTCCCTTCGGGGAAATGTCACGCGGTGAATACCGGAGTCCTGTTAGCCCGCTACAGCCCGGTTCACCGGAGTCCTGCTAGCCCAGTGCTACAGCCTGGATTCACTCGCTGATGACCGACACGTTCGATGCTGGGTCATGGATGCCTGTCCCTGTAAGTCTGTGCCACTTTGGGTTTACGACTAGCCATGTCAGCCCGGGCTCCTTATCATATGGATGCTAGCGACACCGTCATATACGTGTGCCAAAAGGCGCAAACGGTCCCGGGCCAAGGTAAGGCGACACCTGTGGGAATACCGTGCGTGAGGCCACAAAGTGATATGAGGTGTTACATGCTAGATCGATGTGACATTGAGTCGGGGTCCTGACACAATAGTGGTATCAGAGCCTGGTTTTATGCGTAGATGTTATATGCATGAGTAGAAAACAAGTGAGTTGTGGGCGATACAAGTCATATTGCTTACCAGCATGTCATACTTTGGTTCAGCGGTATTGTTGGATGAAGTGGCCCGTATCGACATTACATGTACGCTTACGCGAGACTGGTTTTACCGTCGTGCTTTGCACACAGGTGACTAGCGGGTGTCAGTTTCTCCCACTTTAGTTGAACCGAGTGTGGCTACGCCCGGTCCTTGAGAAGGTTAAAACAACACTAACTTGATGAACTATCGTTGTGGTTTTGATGCGTAGGTAAGAACGATTCTTGCTCAGCCCATAGCAGCCACGTAAAACTTGCAACAACAAAGTAGAGGACGTCTAACTTGTTTTTGCAAGGCATGTTGTGATGTGATATGGTCAAGGCATGATGCTATATTTTTATTGTATGAGATGATCATGTTTTGTAACCGAGTTATCGGCAACTGGCAGGAGCCATATGGTTGTCACTTTATTGTATGCAATGCAATCGCCTTATAATTGCTTTACTTTATCACTGAGCGGTAGCGATAGTCATAGAAGCAATAGTTGGCGAGACGACAATGATGCTACGATAGAGATCAAGGTATCACGCCGGTGACGATGGTGATCATGACGGTGCTTCGGAGATGGAGATCACTAGCACAACATGATGATGGCCATATCATATCACTTATATTGATTGCATGTGATGTTTATCTTTTATGCATCTTATATTGCTTTGATTGACGGTAGCATTATAAGATGATCTCTCACTAAATTTCAATATAAAAGTGTTCTCCCTGAGTATGCACTGTTGCCAAAGTTCGTCGTGCCCAGACACCACATGATGATCGGGTGTGATAAGCTTTACGTCCATCTACAACGGGTGCAAGCCAGTTTTGCACACGCATAATACTCAGGTTAAACTTGACGAGCCTAGCATATGCATGTATGGCCTCGGAACACTGAGAACGAAAGATCGAGCGTGAATCATATAGTAGATATGATCAACATAGTGATGTTCACCATTGAAAACTACTCCATTTCACGTCATGATCGGTTATGGTTTAGTTGATTTGGATCACGTGATCACTTAGATGATTATAGGGATGTCTATCTAAGTGGGAGTTCTTAAGTAATATGATTAATTGAACTTAAATTTATCATGAACTTAGTACCTGATAGTATTTTTGCATGTCTATGTTATTGTAGATAGATGGCTCGTACTGTTGTTCCGTTGAATTTTAATGCGTTCCTTGAGAAAGCAAAGCTGAAAGATGATGGTAGCAATTACACGGACTGGGTCCGTAACTTGAGGATTATCCTCATTGCTGCACAGAAAAATTATGTCCTGGAAGCACCGCTGGGTGCCAGCCCTGTTGTAGATGCAACTGACGACGTTAAGAACGTCTGGCAGAGCAAAGTTGATGACTACTCTATAGTTCAGTGTGCCATGCATTACGGCTTAGAACCGGGACTTCAATGATGTTTTGAACGTCATGAAGCATATGAGATGTTCCAGGAGTTGAAGTTAATATTTCAAGCAAATGCCCGGATTGAGAGATATGAAGTCTCCAATAAGTTCTATAGCTGCAAGATGGAGAAGAATAGTTCTGTCAGTGAACATATACTCAAAATGTCTAGGTATAACAATCACTTGATTCAGCTGGGAGTTAATCTTCCGGATGATAGTGTCATTGAAAGAATTCTTCAATCACCGCCACGAAGCTACAAGAGCTTCGTGATGAACTTTAATATGCAAGGGATGAACAAGAAAATTCCCGAGCTCTTCGCAATGCTAAAGGCTGCGGAGGTAGAAATCAAGACGGAGCATCAAGTGTTGATGGTCAACAAGACCACCAGTTTCAAGAAAAAAGGTAAAGGGAAGAAGAAGGGGAACTTCAAGAAGAATGGCAAACAAGTTGCTTCTCCAGAGAAGAAACCCATATCTGGACCTAAGCCTGAGAGTGAGTGCTTCTACTGCAAACAGACTGGTCACTGGAAGCGGAACTGCCCCAAGTATTTGGCGGATAAGAAGGATGGCAAGGTGAACAAAGGTATATGTGATATACATGTTATTGATGTGTACCTTACCAGAGCTTGCAGTAGCACCTGGGTATTTGATACTGGTTCTGTTGCTAATATTTGCAACTCGAAACAGGGAATATGGATTAAGCGGACACTGGCTAAGGACGAGGTGACGATGCGCGTGGGAAATGGTTCCAAAGTCGATGTGATCGCTGTCGGCACGCTACCTCTACATCTACCTTCGGGATTAGTTTTAGACCTGAATAATTGTTATTTGGTGCCAGTGTTGAGCATGAACATTATATCTGGATCTTGTTTGATGCGAGACAATTATTCATTTAAATCTGATAATAATGGTTGTTCTATTTATATGAGTAATATCTTTTATGGTCATGCACCCTTAAAGAGTGGTCTATTTTTGATGAATCTCGATAGTAGTGATACACATATTCATAATGTTGAAGCCAAAAGATGCAGAGTTAATGATAGTGCAACTTATTTGTGGCACTGCTGTTTGGGTCATGTTGGTGTAAAGCGCATGAAGAAACTCCATACTGATGTACTTTTGGAATCATTTGATTATGAATCACTTGGTACTTGCGAACCATGCCTCATGGGCAAGATGACTAAAACGCCGTTCTCCAGAACTATGGAGCAAGCAACTGATTTGTTGGAGATCATACATACTGATGTATGTGGTCCAATGAATGTTGAGGCTCGCGGCGGGTATCGTTATTTTCTCACCTTCACAGATGATTTAAGCAGATATGGGTATATCTACTTAATGAAACATAAGTCTGAAACATTTGAAAAGTTCAAAGGATTTCAGAATGAAGTTGAAAATCATCGTAACAAGAAAATAAAGTTTCTACGATCTGATCGTGGAGGAGAATATTTGAGTTACGAGTTTGGTCTACATTTGAAACAATGCGCAATTGTTTCACAACTCACGCCACCCGGAACACCACAGCGTAATGGTGTGTCCGAACATCGTAATCGTACTTTACTAGATATGGTGCGATCTATGTTGTCTCTTACTAATTTACCGCTATCATTTTGGGGTTATGCTTTAGAGACAGCTGCATTCACATTAAATAAGGCACCATCAAAACCCGTTGAGACGACGCCTTATGAACAGTGGTTTGGCAAGAAACCAAAGTTGTCGTTTCTTAAAGTTTGGCGCTGTGATGCTTATATGAAAAAACTTCAACCTGATAAGCTCGAACCCAAATCGGAGAAATGTGTCTTCATAGGATACCCAAAGGAAACTGTTGGGTACACCTTCTATCACAGAACCGAAGGCAAGACATTTGTTGCCAAGAATGGATCCTTTCTAGAGAAGGAGTTTCTCTCGAAAGAAGTGTGTGGGAGAAAAGTAGAACTTGATGAGGTAACTGTACCTGCTCACTTATTGGAAAATAGTTCATCACAGAAACCGGTTCCTGTGACGACTACACCAATTAGTGAAGAAGCTAATGATATTGATCATGAAACTTCAGATCAAGTCACTACCGAACCTCGTAGGTCAACTAGAGTAAGATCCGCACTAGAGTGGTACGGTAATCCTATTCTAGAGGTCATGTTACTTGACCATGGCGAACCTACGAATTACGAGGAAGTGATGATGAGCCCAGATTCCACAAAATTGCTTGAGGCCATGAAATCTGAGATGGGATCCATGTATGAGAACAAAGTATGGACTTTGGTTGACTTGCCCGATGATCGGCAAGCCATCGAGAATAAATGGATCTTCAAGAAGAAGACTGACGCTGATGGTAATGTTACTGTCTACAAAGCTCGACTTGTTGCGAAAGGTTTTCAACAAGTTCAAGGGATTGACTACGATGAGACTTTTTCACCAGTAGCGATGCTTAAGTCTGTCCGAATCATGTTAGCAATTGCCGCATTTTATGATTATGAAATTTGGCAAATGGATGTAAAAACTGCATTCCTGAATGGATTTCTGGAAAAGAGTTGTATATGACTCCAAAACAATTCTAATGGCAATTTTTATCCGTTTTGGAATATTTAAGAATTTTCGAAAGAAAGAAGTAGTCCGGGAAGGACACGAGGCCTCCACGAGGGTGGAGGGCGCGCCCACCCTTCCTGGGCGTGCCCCCCTGTCTTGTGGCCACCTCGTGTACCTCCCGGACTCCGTTTTCTTGCACGTTACGTATCTTGGTCGGTAAAAATTCATTATATAATCTCCCGAAGATTTTGACCACCGTATCACGCAAATATCCTCTGTTTTTGTTTCGAGCTGTTCCTGTTGCAGTTTAAGAGCAAGATTGAAAGCACAAGTGCTCCCTGGGTGATTTTGGTAATTAATGTCAACATATCTCTTGTTGGACTAACACTTTTACCTTGTATGTTTCAGACAAGTTCAACAATGAAGTGGCATGGACTAAAGGATGTGGAACCCCTTCAAGATGCTAAGGACAAAGGATTGGCTCAAGCTTCAAGCACAAGACTCTACATTTTATATTTCAGTGATCCAAGATCACATTGAGTCTATAGGAAAAGCCAATACTATCAAGAGGGGATGAGGTGTTGCTTAATGGCTTACTTGCTCAAGTGCTTAGTGATATGCTCCAAAGCCCTCAACAAATTTCTCACATCATATATGTCCTAAACCAAAAAGTCTAACTCGGCCCCACTGATTCTATCTATCCGGCGCCACCGAGTTCAGATGTCTTAGCCACTGCCACAAACCCTAGGCAAATCAATCTCACCGATAGGGATCTCGGTCTCACCGAGATGGGACTGTAATCTCTCTGTGTATTTCCATTACCAAAATCAGTCCCACCAAGTTTGAGTAATTGGTACTACCGAGATTACAATGCAAACTCTCTGTTCCTCTTCGTAACATTTCGGTCCAACCGAGATGAGCGAATTGGTCCCATCGAGTTTGCCTAACCAACTCTCTGGTTAGCTTATTACCAAAATCGGTCCCACCGAGTTTGTGTAATCGATCTCACCGAGATTATGTTATGCCCTAACCCTAACCATATCGGTCCTACCGAGATGCATGTCGATCCCACCGAAAATCCTAACGGTCACTAGATTTGTTGAATTGGTCCGACCGAGTTTCTCAATTCGGTCCCACAGAGATTGGCAATTTGTGTGTAACGGTTAGATTTTGTGTGGAGGCTATATATACCCCTCCACCCACTCTTCATTCGTGGAGAGAGCCATCAGAACGAACCTACACTTCCAACTTGCATTTTCTAAGAGAGAACCACCTACACTTGTGTTGAGACCAAGATATTCCATTACTACCATATGAATCTTGATCTCTAGCCTTCCCCAAGTTGCTTTCCACTCAAATCTTCTTTCCACCAAATCCAAATCTTGTGAGGGAGAGTTGAGTGTTGGGGAGACTATCATTTGAAGCACAAGAGCAAGGAGTTCATCATCAACACACCATTTGTTACTTCTTGGAGAGTGGTTTCTCCTAGATTGGCTAGGTGTCCCTTGGGAGCCTCCGACAAGATTGTGGAGTTGAACCAAGGAGTTTGTAAGGGCAAGGAGATAGCCTACTTCGCGAAGATCTATCGCTAGTGAGGCAAGTCCTTCGTGGGCGAAGGCCATGGTGGGATAGACAAGGTTGCTTCTTCGTGGACCCTTCGTGGGTGGAGCCCTCTGTGGACTCACGCAACCATTACCCTTCATGGGTTGAAGTCTTCATCAACGTGGATGTAAGATAGCACCACCTATCGGAACCACGACAAAAACATCCGTGTCTCCAAATGCGTTTGAATCCTCCAATCCCATCCCTTTACATTCTTTCAAGTTGCATGCTTTACTTTCTGCTGCTCATATACTCTTTGCATGCTTGCTTGTTATGTATTGTAAGTGTTAAACGTGTGCCAAAACTCCACTTAAACTTAAAGAACTTAAAAACTGCAACTTTTGGTACTTAGTGTCTAATCACCCCCCCTCTAGACACCTCTTCTCGGTCCTTTCAATTGGTATCAAAGCTTTGGTCTCCATTGCTTTGGTTTAAACACCATTGGAGGAAGATGGGTGAGTCTACAATTGGGAGTCTTAGACATAGAGTGCCTATACTTGATGGAGAGTACTTTCATGAGTGAAAAAATGAGATGCTTGTGATTTTCAATCAATATCATTTGAACAAGTACATTGCTAGCCCTTGTGCACCTCATGTTGATCCTATGCATCCTACCCTTGATGAGTCAATTTACATGATTCACAATCTTAGAACTATTGGACTTATCACTAGAGGCCTGCCTAGAAACTTGATTGGATGTTTGCCTACTCTTAAGTGTGCCTACACCATATGGAAATTTCTTGAGGAACGTTTTCCAAATTATTCCTTGAAAAATCTTGATGAAATTCTCCATAAGTCTATTGCCTTGAGTAAGATGAATTCCAGTGATCCTATGTTTGGTGATTGTCTATTTCAGCTTACAAACCTTATGCGTGCCAAAGGAGATGTTGGAATTATTAGTGATATTATTTCCGAAGCTATAAAAATTCATAAACAAGATCATTGTCAAACTCACTCTAACGAATCACCCTCTCTAGGATTTGATCCACCACATGACGATGTTGAACATGGATACTATGACGAGGATGATGATAGTGACTTTGATCTTGATGATGCAATGAGACACTTTGGTCTTATGGCAAATCTTCGGGGATATATGGCAGGAGGAAAGGAATGGGTTCTTGATAGTGGATGTACCGATCACATGACCAGATATAAAGATATGTTTCGTGAGCTTGTTGAAAACGATGGTCCTCGAAAGTATGTCACTTTTGGTGATAACTCAAATGGTAAGGTGGTTGGCCTCGGTAAGGTGGCCATATCACATGATAGCTCCATACAAAATGTCATGCTCGTTGAATCTCTTGGCTACAACTTACTTTCAGTATCTAGACTTGCTGATTTCGGTTTCAATGTCCTATTTACTGAAGTAGATTTCCAAGTGTTTCATAGAGATAATCATAAAATGGTCTTTACCGGTGTACATAGAGGTGATCTATACATTGTTGATTTCACTAAAAAGGCTCAACCTAGAACTTGCTTTATTGCTAAACCTTCTAAAGGTTGGTTATGGCATAGACGATTAGGTCATGTTGGCATGCGAAACCTTGACAAGCTTATTAAAGGAAATCATATCCTTGGTGTTAACGATGTCATATTTGATAAGGATAGACTTTGCAGTGCTTGTTAGGCAGGTAAACAGGTCGGAGGGAGGCATCCGTGAAAAACATCATGACCACAAGGAGGCCACTCGAGCTACTTCACATGGATCCTTTTGGTCCCAACGCCTACAAAAGTCTCGGCGGAAATTCTTTTGGTCTAGTTATAGTTGATGATTTTTCAAGATTTACGTGGGTGTTCTTTCTCGATGATAAATCACAGGTTCAAAAGATCTTCAAAAACTTCTCTAGGAAGGCCCAAAATCAATTTGAAGTGAAGATCAAGAAGGTTCGCAGCGACAACGAAACGGAGTTCAAGAACGCAAATGTGGATACCTTTCTTGACGAAGAAGGTATTTCACACGAGTTGTCGTCTACGTACACACCTCAACAAAATGGAGTTGTTGAGAGGAAGAACCGGACGCTCATCAAAATGGCAAGAATGATGCTTGATGAGTACAAGACGCCGAAGCACTTTTGGGCAGAAGCGGTTGAGACAGCTTGTCATGCAACAAATCGCTTATATCTTCACAAGCTACTCGGCAAGACGGCATACGAGCTTCTCACCGGTAACAAACCCCAACTTGGATACTTTCGAGTATTCGGCTCAAAGTGCTACATTCTTGATAAGCATCATCATTCTAAATTTGCTCCTAAGTCTCATGAAGGTTTCCTACTTGGTTATGGCTCAAACTCTCACACATACCGTATCTACAACAATTTCACCCGAAAGGTTGAAGAAACGGTAGATGTGAAGTTTGATGAATCTAATGGCTCGCAAGTAGAGCAATTCCCAATTGATGTAGGAGACAAAGACCCCTTGGAAGCAATCCAAGACTTATCTATTGGCAAGATTCGTCCAACGGAGGTGAAGGAGAGTACCTCGTCCGTCTAGGTGGAAGCTTCTACCTCACGACAAGGTGAACCAAGAGTTGATACGGAAGCATCCACAAGTGGGACATACCAAGATGAATAAAACTAGGAAGTGCACCGAGATGAATGCCAACAACCTCCTTCTCCACCACGACAAGAGAACAACAACGTCAACAATGAAGAAGGCCAAGAAGAAGAACAAGATGAAGAAGATTTTAAACCAAGACCCAAGCAAAAGCTTTCACAAGTTCGAGCAAGAATTGGTAAAGACCATCCCGTCGAGCAAATCTACAATGATATCCAAACCGGAGAATCACTCGCTCTAAAACTCGTATAGCTAACTTTTGTGAACACTATTCATTCATCTCTAGCATTGAACCTATGAAGGTTGAAAAAGCATTGGAAGATCCGGATTGGATAAACGCTATGCATGAAGAGCTACACAACTTTGAGAGAAATCAAGTTTGGACATTGGTTGAGAAGCCCGACAACAACCACAACATCATCGGTACCAAATGGGTGTTTCGCAACAAGCAAGATGAAGATGGACAAGTAGTTCGCAACAAAGAATGTATTGTCGCCCAAGGCTACACACAAGTCAAAGGTATGGACTATGGTGAGACTTATGCTCCCGTTGCTAGACTTGAGTCCATTCGCATCTTAATTGCCTATGCTAATCACCATGATATCACCTTGTACCAAATGGACATTAAAAGTGCTTTTCTAAATGGTGAAATAGAGGAGGAAGTATATGTTAAGCAACCTCCCGGCTTTGGCAAGCCTAAGAAACCTAATCATGTTTACAAACTTCACAAAGCTCTTTATGGTCTTCAACAAGCTCCTAGAGCGTGGTATAAATGCTTTACCAAGTTCCTTATTGAAAAAGGCTTTGAAATTGGAAAAATAGATTCTACTCTTTTTACCAAGATGGACAATGGAGAACTATTTGTATGCCAAATCTATGTTGATGATATTATATTTGGATCAACTAACCCTCATTTTAGTGAAAAGTTTGGGAAGCTAATGTCGGAGAAGTTTGAGATGTCGATGATGAGTGAACTCAAATTCTTTCTTGGTTTGCAAATCAAGCAAACTAAGGAAGGTACCTTTGTCTCTCAAACAAAGTACACCAAGGACTTATTCAAGAAGTTCAATATGCAAGAATACAAAGGTATGACTCCACCCATGCCTACTAGTGGACATCTTGATTTGACCAAAGATGGTGAACCGGTTGATCAAAAATTTTATCGCTCTATGATAGGTTCATTGTTATATCTATGTGCTTCACGTCCTGATATCATGCTAAGTGTGTGCATGTGTGCATGATATCCAGCTGCTCCTAAAGAATGTCATCTTAAGGCCGTGAAAAGGATAGTGAGATACTTAATCCATACACCAAACTTTGGCATTTGGTATCCAAAGAGGGCCTCTTTCGATCTTGTTGGCTACTACGACTCGGACTATGCCGGTGACAAGGTTGATAGAAAGTCCACTTCAGGTACTTGTCAATTTCTTGGTAGATCTCTTGTGTCTTGGTCTTCAAAGAAACAAAACTTGGTATCTGTCATGGTGGGCGCGCAGCAGATGCCAAGGGATGGCTAAAGAGAGGAGGAGGCTCGAGGGCACTGGTGGGCTCGAGAGGCGAGGTTGGCATGAGCGGGTGCGGGACGCCGGACATACCCAGGTTCGGGGCTCCCCGGAGAGATAATACCCCTAGTCCTGCCGAGTGTAGTTGGATGATCGATAGTACAATGTTACTCCTGGAGCTGTATGGAGGAGGAAGGAAGCTGGCCAAGGCTTGGGCTGCTCCTTCTCCCCGGTGTTGCTGTTGGGTGGCTAGTCCTATGCTCGCTGGCTCTATCTGTTTCTCACAGGCAGCTTTGCATTACATGTCCCCCTATCTAGGCACGGGTTCCTGGGGGGTTCTATAGACCAACCCACCAAGGGTTACAATGGTAATATGCCGAGTCGGTGGGTCCGTATTGTCGATGTCCGGGACGCCGGGCTGGGTCCCGCTTGAGGGCTTGTGGTTCACAGGGTTCCCCTAGGTGCGGGCCCCGCATGCCTAGGGGAACTGTGCGCCGTCTTGTCGATTGTCAGGGCGTGGCCGAGTTGAGTCGTGTATAGTGCTCTCCATCAGGCTGCCGCTTGCAGTCGTCAGCGGTGAGGGCGGGAGCACTGTTGCCATGCCAGCCTTGGTCAGTGGGTAGGTGTGGGGCACTATTGCCATGCTCTGGCTGACCACAAGCATGGGTGGAAACACTGTTGTCTTGGTCATCGGTGGTTGAGGTCTTGTCCCATCGTACGGCCTGGATGGGACGGGAGCTGACTCGTGGCTAGGTTGCCGTGGACGCCACGGGTGGGGCTGGCTTGCTGGGGAAGCCTTGGTTGCACCAAGTCGAGTTGTCTTGTGCCAGTTGCTGAGGCCGGGTCGACGTACCTTGCCGAGTCGGAGAGTTTGGCCAAGTCGCAGGCCCTGCCGGGTCGACCGACCTGGCAAGGCGCGTGCCGGTTTGCGGGGCGGTGCGGGCTCCGTAGTTTTCGAAAAGGATCTGGGTTCCATTGCCTGCCCGGGGTTCATCCCCCGGCAGTAGTCCCCGAAGCTGTGAAGGTCCGCCGTCTTCGGATGAGTGGGCCTTCGCAATTTCCCCCTTTAGCAAGGCGGATTCTGCGAGTGCCAAGTCTGGCAACACCCACAGTGTGCCGTTTTTTCGGAAACCGGATAGTGGCATCCCGGCCATGGCGAGAACCGAGGAGTCCGTCGAATCTTGAGGCGATCCCTTGGGCTTCACGCAGGTGCCACGTGGCGCTCAAAAATCGGAGGGGCCTGAGAGGCCACGCACGCGACAGGACCGGGCGACGGGCCGGGGCCCGCCGCTGCGCGCCCTTGGCCCACGCGCGTGGATTTATTGCAGCGTCTGGGGGCCGGTTACACTTCGCCGATCAGTTACTGTGCGTGTACGTGCACACTTATAGTGGGGTAGTTGAACAGGCACGTGCAGGGGGGCGCTGGACATTATTCTCGCCGGCGCCCTCTTGTCCCTCTACTCTCGCCCTGCCCTTCGCAACCAACGCACTGCGGCGCTCGCTGCTCCAAGCAGAGCCTCCTCCATTGTCTATCTTCGTCTTCCTCTTCTTCTGATCATGTCGCTGCCGTCGGGCTCCTAGATGGGCTTGAACGTCTCCGCCGATGACATCACCCGGCTCCGGGCGTCGCGGTGATTGCCGCGGCAGTTCGCCGACTACGGCGCCGCCGTCATCTCGAAGCGGTCTGGCGCCGATTTCCCCAAGATCCCGCTGGAGGATTCTGCCAAGAAGTGGAAGAACTCTTTCTTCTACGTCTGCAACCAGGGCGCGGACCACATCAACCTTCCGCCCTTCACCATCGCGCCACTGCGGGCGAAGACGAACTGGGGCTACTTGCTCCGGCGCCCGACGCAGGAGATCGTCAATCTCTGTGAACGGGTGACGGTGATGAGGACGCAGGAGGGGCTCACCGGCACCGACCTCCTTGCCGCATTCATCACCCGCCGGGTCCTTCCGCTTCAGAGGCGCTCCTACCTCATCGGCGATATGATCGGCCTGCAGGACCCCAACCGCATGGGGTCGACGCGGCTATCCGCGGAGTAGGTCGCGCGCGGTGTGAACGACATCTCCAAGGCCAACCTTGGAGAGGATTGGCGGTTCGGCAAGGCGCCGTTCAGCCAAACGAACCCGGCGCCGCAGGTTAGTGTTTGGTCTTCTTATTTTGCTGCCGCGCATCTTCTCATCCGCCCCGACGCGACGAAGGAGATTCTTCTGAACGTGATTCAGCATCCTTATGCCCGGGCTCCGTCGCAGGTGGCGCCGGTGGCGCCAGAGGAGCCCGCGGCTCTCGGCGAGGAGGAAGTGGCCGAGTCCGACGCCGGCGCTGGGCGTCGCGTGGGTAAGTCTTGCGTCTTTCTATCTTCATTTGAATTGTTGATTGTGTCACGTTGTGGGCGATGCTAACGCCGGCAGTTGGTGTTGTGGCGTTGGGCGGGGGAGGCGGCGACGTGGGTAGAGCCGGTTCTTCCACGGGGCGGCGCCGAGCCGCCCTCATGGAAAAGACAGCGTCGCGCCGCGACCCCGGGCCCCGAAGTGCACGGCGGACCCGGCGGTGGCCTGCAGGCCGGCCAAGAAGAAGCGCGGCAGCGGGCACGGGAGGCCAGACCCGGTCCCGGTCTTGACGGGGTAAGCTTAATTTCTTGCTTTGTGCCTGGGTTTTTTCGAGCTAGTCTTGCTTCTTTTTTGTCATTCCGCCTTCTTCTTCAGGTTGCCAATCGTGCTGGCGAGGGCGGCGGCGGAGGCCGCGTTCTGCAGGAGCCGGTCCGACCTCGCCGAGCAGGGCAAGGTGGAGAGGCGGGCCGACTCGGACCTCGGCCTGGATCCCAACGACGCCGAGGCCTTGGCCTGGCGGGACAGGAACCAGGCCGAGGTGGAGCTGGAGACGGTGTCGGTCCAGGATTGGACCGACATGGCGGCGGCATGGGCGCGATCCAGCATGGAGCCGGCCTGGCGCGAGATGCCGTAGGGTATGATGGTGGCTGCGACGGTCTTTGAGCCGTCATTGTTGAGGGAGCGCGACTGTGGAGGCCGGGCTGAGGTGGTGATCCTCGACCAGGAGGTCGTGGAGGTGGGGAGCGATATCCCGCGGCGGGCCGACGTGGTCGAGCGCACGGGGCTGATGGTGGTGTGAGCGGCCTCGTCTCGGAAGAGGCGCTGCGGGCGTCGGCACCGGAGGTGCCGTCGGCCATGGAGAAGGTACCGCAGTTGGTGGTGCCGGAAGCCACCCTGGCAACTGGGCCGGTGGTGGTGACGCAGGGCATCCCGGTGTCCGGTTCGTCGTCGGCGCCAGGAGGAGTGTCCGAGGAGGTGCTGGCCGTGTCGCAAGCGGCCAGCGGGGGGCACGCCTTGGTGCCCCGGTAGGGAGGGCGCCGAGCCTCCGTGCCGCAGCCGACGCGGAGCAAGGGCGCCACCGTCTTCGGGCCCCAGACCCAGAAGGAGGCGGCGCTGGACGCCGTCAGCCGCCGCCTGCGGGGTCGGACGGAGCGGCTTGAGGCCTTCGCCCAGGCCGAGGTGGAGCGGATGCGCGACCTGCAGTGCACCGTGCTGGTAAGTCTTTTTGCTTCTTCATAATTTCTTCTTTGTGGGGGCGCGCCAGCGCACCCACTGGTTGTAGCCCCCGAGATCCGGGCCAACTATGTAGTAGTTGGGTCGGATCTTCTAGAGCGTTGGCCTTGTTTTTGACTTCTGATTTCTTCAGCATCTTGATGCCTTCCTGGTTGCTGCCTACAACCGTCTCCTAGGCAAGCACCGGGAGCTCGTGGAGCAGCTTGCCGCCAAGGAGGAGGAGCTCCGCGTCGCCACAGGTACTCTTGTGCTCTTTTTTAGTGGGGGCGCGCTAGCGCACCCACTGGGTGTAGCCCCCGAGATTCGGGCCAATTGTGTAACAATTGGGCCAAATCTTACGTCTTGCTCTTTTTTCTTTCTTCTGCTGATTCCTTCTTTTTCATAGCCGAGGTGTTGTCCTGGCGGACTCGGCTGCTTCGAGCCGGCCATCATTACAACCGGCTTGTTGCCGACACCGGCCGACTTGGCGTCGAGGCGGTGCAGGCGAGGGTGGAGGCGGCCGGGGCCCGACGGTCTCTTGACGAGGCCAACCGGCTGCATGAGTAGCTGGTGGGTCACAAGCGCCGTCTTGAGGCGGAGGTGGAGCTTCTCAAGGCGGAAGCCGCCAAGGTCGCGGAGGCGCAGCGGGCCCTGGTGGAGGTGGACCAGCACCACGGCCAGCTGGCCGATGACAAGGGCAGGCTCCAGGCCGAGGTGGACCGCCTGCGAGGGCAGGTCACCACGGCTAAAGGGGCCCGTGAGGACGAAGCCCTCCGCCATGAGGCAGCCGAGATGGCGGCGGAAGACGAGGACGCCGAGCTGAACGCAGCCCTTGCCAAGGCGGCCACTCTAGAGGAGGCGCTCGAGGCGCGACCGCGCCATGGAGCGGGAGCGGCATGGTACGTTGCTTGAGGCTCAGCACATGCAAGAGTCGTTTTCTAGTAAGTGTTGTTTCTTGTAGCTTGCCGGGTCGGGACCCGACTTTTCTTCCTTGTTGTTCTTCTAACTTGCTTATTCCTTTGCGGCAGGGGCCTTCCCGGAGATGCAGCGGCTGGCGGAGGAAGCCGTCCGCTATCAGCGCGACCTGACCGGTGTTGTTGGGTCTGGGACGGATCCGCGGACAGCCTGGACCTTCACGGAGATCATCGTCGCTGCTGAGGCCCGCCTGCGGGTCCTGATGCAGATGGGGAGGCTGTCCCAGGCCGGCATCACGATGACGGGGACCTTCGACCGGGCGCCGTCATGCCGAGCAGCTTCACGCGCCTGACACGCTCGCTGGAGACGGGTCCGGACCGTCTTGGCGAGTGGTGCGCGTTTCCGCCGCTCATGCCGGTGCCGAGATGGCACTCCGATTTGCGTTGTCTTGGCATCCGGATCTTCAACTGGACGCGCTGACGGGCCAGCGGGCCGATTCGGAGCAGTTCCTGTAGGAGCAGGCCGGCTGGATCGCCTCCCGAGCCAGCTACATCGCCGAGTTCGCCTTCCACGACGAGTTCCATCCGGAGCGGTCGAAAGATGGCAGGGTCGTGGATGGCGACGACTACGGCTTGCTTCTCCATGACCCGGAGGGGAGCTCGGAGGAGACGAGCATCTACGGTGACATGGATGCTGAGGGGGACACCGGTGTCTCGCCGGACCCGGAGGCCGCCAGGGGACTGCCGTCTATGTTGCGACGCGGCGCTGGAGATGCCTAAGACACTTTATGCAGAATCTGTTAAGTTGCAGGTCCACCCACCCACTGGCGGTTATTTAGGGTCTAATGAACTCCGGCCGTAGGCCTTTTGTTTAAATATCTATGTGTAAATGTCGTGAGTGTCTTAGCTTTTTTGCCTTCTGTTTTTGGACCGATTTCATGCGTTTTTCCTTTCTCAAACCTCCCTCCCGCGAGTCAGACGGCCGAGGCTCTGGTCCGTGACAAGGAGTTCGTTTTTTGTGAAAGAGGGCGCGCAGGACTTGGGTCTTTGGAAACATTGAGCGCGAGCGAAACACCAACTGGGCCGGCTGGTGGCAATCCAGCGAAGCCGGTTGGTGAGCAGCTAGTCGTGCGGCTATCTATTTGGTGAGTGGCGGGCCGGGTTGATCGACCCGGCGGCCTTTGACTTAGTTTATGAAACATACAGGAGCTTTGGCCCGTTGTGCTTGCCAGCCGACAGCCAACGATGGATCTGTGGCTTTTAGGGCGAAGTGAGGGACCGCAGCATCCTGACTTATATCAGAAATCACCAAGAAAGGCGGCGGGGTGGCTATCGAGCCGGCCAGCCCCCGAGCCCCCGGGTCGAGCGAATCGGACCGGTGGCCGGGTTCAGTGGTATAGTGATGCAGAAAAAATAAGGACACAATAAATTGGTCGGCAAAAGGTAGCCCCCGAGTCTTGTTCGGGGACCCCGTAGTTTCGTGCGTTTACAAAAGACGACGATACATACACTCGTGCGGCTAACTGTAAAATAGGCGGAGTAGTTCCGCGTTCCACGGTCGCGTCGTTTCTTCAGCGGCGGTGTCCTTCTTGCCCTTCTTTGACTTGCGTGCATCGATGAGGTAGTAGGCGTTGCGATCACGCAAGGCCCTGCTCACGATGATTGGGCCCTCCCATGGAGGGGACATCTTGTGCTGGCCTACTTGCTCTTGGACGAGGCAGAGGACGAGGTCGCCCTCGCGGAACGCGAGGGGCTTGATATTCTTGCTGTGGTAGTGCCTCAGACCTTGCTGGTAGATGGCCGAGCGACTGAGCGCCAGGAGACATGCTTATTCGAGCAGGTCGACGCCGTCTTCGCGGGCTTCTCTGGCTTCGGCTTCGGTGTACATCGCGACGCGCGGCGAGTCGAACTCGACATCGGCCGGGATGATGGCTTCGGCTCCGTAGACGAGGAAGAACAGGGTGAACCCAGTCGACCGATTCGGTGTGGTGCGGAGACTCCAAAGAACGGCCGGCAACTCGTCGAGCCAGCTGCCGGGTGAGCGGATGAGTGGCTCGACGAGTCGTGGCTTGATGTCGGACAGGATGAGTCCATTGGCCCGCTCGACCTGCTCGTTGGACTGCGGATGCGCAACGGAGGCCAGGTCGAGGCGGATGCCGGAGATAGAGCAGCATTGCTCGAGCGCGCCCTTGGCGAAGTTGGTGCCGTTTATGATGCTGTTCGGCATGCCGTAGCGCACCGCTATGTCCTTGACGAACCGGATGACTGTTAACCCGTCCAGTTTCTTGATTGCCCTTGCCTCGATCCATTTGGTGAACTTGTCCACTGCCACCAGCAAGTGCGTCATGCCGCCTCGAGCGGTTTTGAAGGGTCCCACCATGTAGAGTCCCAAGACCGCAAAGGGCCAGGCGGTCGGTATGGTGCGTAGTGCTGACCCCAGCTGGTGGCTGCGTTTGCTGAAGCATTAGCACCCTTCACATTTGAGGATGAGCGACTCAGCGTCTTCGAGGGGCGTGGGCCAATAGAAACCGTGGCGGAACGCCTTGGCCACCAGGGATCGTGATGCGGCATGGTGCCCGCACTCACCCTGGTGAATGTCGAGGAAGATGTTGATGCCGCGATCCTGCTCGACGCAGCGCTGGAACACGCCGGTAGACCTGCGCTTGACGAGCTCGTTGTTGATGATGCTGTAGGCGGAAGCCCTGCGCTGAACTTGCCGAGCTTCGGTCTCGTCCATGGGGAGAACCCCGTTCTCTAGAAACTCTGATATTGGGATGGCCCAGGATGGAGCTGCTGCCATGGCGAAGACGGCCACCAGGGTGGGTTCCGAGTTGGCAGCCCCCGAGCCGGGTTGAGCAGCCCCCGGGTCAGAGTTGGCGACAGTCGGGTCCGGGTTGATGGTGGCCGGGTTTAGCTGAGCGGCCCCCAGGCCGGGTTCAGCAGTCCCCGGGCCGGGTTCGACAGCCCCCGGGCTAGGTTGAGGAGCGGCCGGATTGTTTGGAACGTGAATCGACTCAAAGTCTGGCGATGGCTTGATGGACGGGTTCCGCAGGTGCTCGAGGGAGACGGCGGACGGGATGGCTTGTCGTGACGAGGTGATCTTGGCGAGCGTGTCGGCTGCTTCGTTCTCCGCATGCGGGACGTGGAGGAACTCATAGCCCTCGAAGGATCCGGACAACTTTTGGATGAGGAAGTGGTAGCTTGCCATGTCTGAGTCGCGGGCATCCCACTCGCCGGAGCACTGCTGCACCACCAGGTCCGAGTCGCCGTGGCACAGGATGCGTCGGATGCCGAGTTCCTTAGCAAGCCGGAAGCCGTGCACAAGGGCTTCATACTCGGCGATGTTATTGGAGGCGGCAAAGTGGATCTGGAGCACATAGCGGAGCCGGTCGCCCTTCGGGGACGACAGTATGATGCCGACCCCTAAGCCGAGTCGCATCTTGGACACGTCGAAGTGCATGCGCCAATGCATCGAGTCGGGAGGCGGTGGCTGGTACTGGGTCTCGGTCGAGTCGACGAGGAAATTGGCCAGGGCCTGAGACTTGATCATGCTGCAGGGCTCGTAGAGGATGGTGTGGCCGGCTAGCTGGATCGCCCACTTTGTGACCCGGCCAGACACGTCTCGACACCCGATGATTTCTCCGATAGGCACCATGCTGACGACGGTGACGACGTGCTCTTGGAAGTACTGCTTCAGCTTCTTGGCACTGAGGTACACGCCGTAACACATCTTCTGGTAGTGCGGGTAGTTCTGCTTGGAGATGGAGAGCACCTCGCTCAGGTAGTAGACTGGGCGCTGGACGGCTTGGATCTTGCCCTTCTCTGGTCGCTCGACCACCAGCACCATGCTGACCGCCCGTGAGGTCGCGGCTATGTAGAGCAACAACGGCTCCTTGTCGGTCGGTGTGACCAGGACTGGCACTGTGGAGAGCATGCTCTTGAGGTCTTGGAAGGCCTCATCTGCCTTGCCGTTTCATTCGAACGGCCTCGTCTTCTTCATCAGCTGATACAGGGGGAGCACCCTCTCGCCCAGCTGGCTTAGAAACCGGCTGACCGAGGCCAAGCACCCGGTGAACTTCTGGACGTCGCGCAGCCTAGCCGGCTTGCGCATGCGCTCGATGGCCTTGATCTTCTCCGGGTTCACCTCAATGCCGCGTTCCGAGACGAGGAAGCCGAGTAGCTTTCAGACCGGGACGCCGAAGACACATTTTTCCGGGTTAAGCTTGACCTTGTATTCACGGAGGTTGGCGAATGTTTCCTTCAAATCGTCGAGGAGCGTGGGGTGTTCCTTGGTCTTCACCACGATGTCGTCCACGTACACGTGGATATTGCGGCTGAGTTGCTGCAGCAGGCATTTCTGCATGCAACGTTGGAAGGTGGCGCCAGCGTTCTTCAAGCCGAACGACATGGTGATGTACCAGTATGCCCCAAAGGGCGTGATGAAGGACGTCTTCAGGGCATCGGCCGGGTCCACCTTGATCTGGTGGTAGCCGGAGTAAGCGTCCAGGAAGTACAGGAGCTCGCATCCGGCGGTCGAGTCGATGACTTGGTCGATCCGCAGGAGAGCAAATGGATCCTTGGGATAGGCCTTATTGAGGCTGGTGTAGTCGATACACATGCGCGAGGTGTTGTTCTTCTTTAGGACGAGGACTGGGTTGGCCAGCCACTCAGGGTGAAACACTTCCATTGTGAAGCCGGCCGCCAAAAGCTTGGCGACCTCTTCACCAATGGTTCTTCTGTTCTCTTCGGAAAATCGTCGTAGGGGTTGACGGACAGGCTTGGCGTCCTTACGGATGTGAAGTTTGTGCTCGACGTACCTCCTCGGAATACTCAGCATGTCCTTGGGGGTCCATGCAAAGATATCCCGATTCTCACGGAGGAAGTCGACGAGCTCGCCTTCCTATTTGCTGTCGAGGCGAGCGCCTACGACAACGTACTTGCTGCAGCTGGGGTCTTCTGGGTTGAGCTTCACTTTCTAGGTATCCTTGGAGGGCTTGAAGGCAGCCTCGTTGGTCGGGTCCGTGGTTGGGATCGACGCGGCGGAAGCCTCGCCCGCCATGGCGACGATCCGGTCGAGCTGGCGCCGCTCCTCGTCAATGACCAGCGACTCGGCCAACTTGGCGCCGTCTCGGGCGCACTCCAGGGACTTGCGGTAATCGCCGGTGATCGTGATCAGGCCCTTGGGACCCTGCATCTTCATCTTCAGGTACGCGTAGTGGGGAACCACCATGAACTTGGCGAGCGCAGGCCGGCCCAACAGCGCGTGATATGCGCTGGATAGGTCCACCACCTCGAACCAGATCGGCTCGCGGCAGAAATGGCTGCTATCGCCGAACAGGATATCGAGCCGGATCCGGCAAATGGGAGAGTAGGAGAGGCCGGGCATGATGCCATGGAAGATCGTCCGAGTTGGCTCCAGGTCCTCGGCTTTGAGGCCGAGCTTGGTCATCGTGTCGCGGTAGAGGATGTTGATGCTGCTGCCGCCATCGATGAGGACTTGGGAGAACTTGCATGTGCACCGCGCGACGATGGTGGGGTTGAGGACAAGGGCGTATCCACCTGGACTCGGCATGATTGCCGGGTGATCCTCCCGGGTCCATGTGATCAGCCGATCCGACCAATGCATGAACTCTGGCTTGGCCGGGACGACGGTGTTCACCTCCTGCCGAAGAAGGCGCTCACTGCGCTTGTCATCGTCGAGGCTGGTGAAGACGATGTAGGCCACGTTCTGGTCCAGGTAGGCGTCGTTCCGGATCACGCCGCCCACGGGAGGCGGTGGTGGAGGTGGAGGCGGCTGCCCTGCGCCTAGAGCTGGAGCCGGAGCCGGAGGAGGCGGGACGTCTCCCCTCATGATGCGCTTGGTAATGGTGCACTACCGAAGCGTGTGCATGGAGGGTCTTGCGCCGCTATGGTGCTTGCATGGGGCATCGAGCATCTCTTCGAAACTCATGGCGGGCTGCCACGCCATCTTGCCGGCCTGCTGGCCCTTCGCTGCCGGGCCCGCTGTGGGCTCGGTGGCCGCGACGAGCCGGTTGTCGTGACACTGCGCCAGCTGCTCGGCCTTGCGCTTGCTGTTCTGGTGATGCTACTGCCGGCTGCTTTCGCCGGCCGGCTTCGGGGGGGGGGGGGACCGGCTTCATCCAGTGCCACCTGGATCTTCATGGCGGAGTCGGCGCTGGCGTACTTGTCCACCGTCACCCTGAGCACAACCATGGTGGCCGGCTCGGAGCGCAAGAGCTTGTGCCTGAGGAGAGTGCCGTCTCGGCACCCGCTGACGAAGTACTGGATCACCTAGACTTCATGGACGCCCTCGCAGCTGTTTCGGAGCTTGGTCCAGCGTGCGAGGTATTTGCGCCCCGTCTCCGTCGGCCCCGCATGCACATGGTGAGCTGGCTGGGGCGACCGGGTCGCTTGTAGGTCCCCGTGAAGTTGCGGACAAAGGCCTCCTCGAAGTACGCGTTGATGCTGCCCATTGGCAAATTGTTCAACCACGTGCGGGCCGACCCCTGGAGCATGATCGGTGCGTAGCACACGGCGAGACGGTGATTGGCACCGGTGATGCCGATGGTCGTGGTGTAGTCGGTGAGCCAGTCTTCTGGCTTCACAGTCCCGTTGTACTTGGGGGTGTCGCGGGGAAGCATGAACCCCTTGGGGAAGGGCTCCTCCCGGATGTGTGGGCCGAAGCACGCCGGCCTGATAGCGCCGCTCTCCTCCACCTCCAGGGAGCGAGGGAGCTGATCGAGGCGGTGGCGCGCGTCAGCATCGTCGATGGCGCGCGGGCCAAGTCGACTGGCGGCCAGGCCCCGAGGGGCCGAGTCGGTTGGAGCCAGACGTCGGCCAGGCTGGCCGGGTCCGCACTGGGTCTCCGTGGCGGGCTCGTTGCCCAGGACGTCGGCGGCTGTGGCGGTCGGGTTGCATTGAGTCTGGTTTTGGCCGGAGTGCGCCTCGCTGGGCGGCGAGGAAGCTATGTGTAGAAGTTTGCCAGGTCCGCCAAGGCGGGCGGAACCGGACCCCGCCGGCTTGGCGAGCTGGTGCAGGCGGTCCTCCTGGGTGTTGGCAGCGTGGAGGAGCTCGCGCATCCGCCCGATGTGCTCTTTCAGCTCCTCACCCGTGAGCTGGTCGAGGCCGACCGCGGCTGCCTCCGCAGCGCGCATGTTCTTCACTGGGGTCTCGTAGACGGTTCAGACGGCGCCGAGGGCCCGACCGATCGCTCCTCCCCGGGTGCGTATGTCAGCGACCCGGCTTGGCTCGGCCGAGGCGGGCGTGAGTCCGTGAGCGGCGTACTGCTCCAACTGAGCGCCCTCCAGGCGACACTTGGTGGCGGCGAGTGTCTCGGACAGGTCCAGCATCTCCTGGCGCCTTTCTTCGAGCTGAGATCGGGCCTCGGCGACATTGGTGGCGTCGACATCGGTGCCGATGGCGATGCGGAGGCTCTGCATCATGGCGCACAGCGAATCGGATGGCTTGGTCCATTCCGCGGTGGCCCTGGCTTCCGCGGCCTTCCTCGTCTTGCTCGACGAGGAGGAGGCGCCATCTCCGGTGACGTAGACCTCCACGTGGATGTCCATCGCCCCGGCGGTAATGCCACCGCCGAGGAAGAGAGGAGAGTTGGAGTAGCTAAGCACCTTGCTGGGGGTACTCGTCGACCGCGTACGCATCGGAGATGCACAGCGCGGCGAAGAAGGTGGAAAGCGCGCCGACGACGTCGTCCGCCAATGCGAAGGACTCGTCGGAGTAGGAGACGAGCCCCGTCTGAAGCATGCTCCCGGCCAGCTCCTCGAGCTGCCCCACGATGGGCGCCAACTGTTGTGGTGGGTGCCAACTGTCATGGTGGGCGCACGGCAGATGCCAAGGGATTGCTAAAGAGAGGAGGAGGCTCGAGGGCACCGGTGGGCTCCAGAGGCGAGGTTGGCATGAGCGGGCGCGGGACGCCGGACATACCCAGGTTCGGGGCTCTCGGGAGAGATAATACCCCTAATCCTGCCGAGTGTAGTTGGATGATCGATAGTACAATGTCGCTCCTGGAGCTGTATGAAGGAGGAAGGAAGCTGGCCAAGGCTTGGGCTGCTCCTTCTCCCCGGTGTTGCTGTTGTGTGGTTAGTCCTATGCTCGCTGGCTCTGTCTGTTTCTCATAGGCAGCTTTGCATTACATGTCCTCCTTTGTAGGCGCGGGTTCCTGGGGGGTTTTATAGACCAACCCACCCGGGGTTACATTGGTAATATGCTGAGTCGGTGGGTCCGTATTGTCAGTGTCCGGGACGCCGGGCTAGGTCCCGCTTGAGGGCTTGTGGTTCGCCCGGTTCCCCTAGTTGCGGGCCCCGCATGCCTAGGGGAACTGTGCGCCGTCTTGTCGATCGTCAGGGCGTGGCCGAGTCGAGTCGTGTGCTCTCCGTCAGGCTGCCGCTTGCTGTCGTCAGCGGTGATGGCGGGAGCACTGTTGGCATGCCGGCCTTGGTCAGCGGGTAGGTGTGGGGCACTGTTGCCACGCTCCGGCTGACCACAGGCATGGGTGGAAACACTGTTGTCTTGGTCATCGGTGGTTGAGGTCTCGTCCCATCATACGGCCTGGATAGGACGGGAGCTGACCCGTGGCTGGGTTGCCATCGACGCCACGGGTGGGGCTGGCTTGCTGGGGAAGCCTTGGTTGCACCGGGTCGAGTTGTCTTGCGCTAGTTGCTGAGGCAGGGTCGACGTACCTTGCCGGGTCGGAGAGTTTGGCCGGGTCGCGGGCCCTGCCGGGTCGAGCGACCCTGCCAGGCGCGTGCCGGTTTGCGGGGCGGTGCGGGCCCCGCTGTTTTTGAAAAGGATCCGTGTTCCGTTACCTGCCCGGGGTTCATCCCCCCGATAGTATCCTTATCCACCGCCGAAGCGGAATACATTGCCGCTGCTTCATGTTGTGCTCAATTACTTTGGATGACCCAAACTCTTAAAGATTACGGGATATATGTGAAACATGTTCTATTACTTTGTGACAATGAAAGTGCTATCAAGATTTCTCACAATCCTGTGCAACACTCTCGAACTAAGCATATTGAAGTTCGTCATCATTTCATTCGAGATCATATTGCCAAAGGGGACATTAATCATAAGCATGTTCGCACCGAAAAGCAATTAGCGGATATATTCACTAAACCACTTGATGAGAAAGTGTTTTGCAGGTTAAGAGGTGAATTGAACATTATTGATGCCTCAAACTTGGAGTAGGAACTCCATTTGATACATTCAGGGCATGAGCCTATGACTAATCCTTGACATTTCTCTTATGATGACTATCTTATGTCTTGGATATATTTGCACCTTGCATGTTATCTAACCAATGTAGGTACTTGGATGAATCTAAATCTATGAGATTGCAACTCACTCACATCTTGAGCAATCTCTACATCACCAAGTCTCTACACAATGGTGGTTGAAGACAAGGAAGCATGGAACCATTCAAACATATCCTTTGACAAATTTATTATTGACCTTCATGATTGTCATTTTGGACACACAAGTGCTCTTCCTTGCAAAAACTAACCCATGTAGGTAGATGAACTCAAGTTCCAAGTGGTGCTCCCAACTCTTGATGAGCTATATCAACTTTGAGTAACCCACATAAGTTCAACTACATGATCACGATCAACACCACCACCCAAGGTATGTTATTCCATCTTAGAGAAGCTTAACTCCAAGTCATGAGTCAAAGCAACTCGACAATATGTGAATACATCAAGATGCTTAAACGAAAAATGGTAACCCCATTTTGAGCTTAAACGATGAGTATGACCTATGATCAAGTGATCTCACTTGACTCCTAAGTCAATATACTCTAACGTAGGTGACTTTGTCGCTGACCATCTCTAGATGAAGTTCTCTTGTGTTCTTTTTTGTGCTCTTGCATTTGTCTCATGCATATTTGTTTCCCCTTTTCTTCCAAAAAAAATCTAGATTTCTTTTCTTTTCTTTTATTTTCTATTTGTTCTCCATTCCCTACTTCCAATTCATTGCAAATCTTTCAGTTAATTCCTTGCAAATCCTTGTGAGATCTTACTTGTCTAGTGAGCTGAGGTGACAAGTGTTTTCTCTGTGATGAACTCGGTCACACCGGTCTCTGTTTTCGGTCCAACCGAATTATTTCGGTGCAACCAAAGCATACAACTCGGTGCCACCGATTTCACTACAGGAAAGACATTGTGCCATTTGTTCCTGCGTTACTTTTGATCCAGCTCCACTCAATGAATCTTGTCCTCTACAAGCATCGCATTTACCTTAGTGCTTTGTGCTCTGACTCAAGGACCATACCCATTCACGACAAATTCCATAAGACCCTTCTTGGAAACTGATGTCAAAGGGGGAGAGAGAGATCACATCAAAGCTTAATCATATCTCTAGGGGGAGAGAATACTCAAGGAGAGAGTAATCTTCAAGGATCCCAGATGCTTGGTGTTCAAGAGGAGAGATGCCACATGTCTTCTTGAGGGGAAAGACATGTTCATATGTGCTTATCTGCATTAGCTCTGTTCATTTGTTTCTTTGAGCTCTGATTTTCTGTTCCCTATCTTGTCCCAGTATCCCATGCTAGATTCAGGGGGAGCAAGACATCTAAGGGAAGGAAATACTTAAATTCATCGCACATCTTTACCTTTGGGGACATGTCTATATCCAATGTGGTACTCAGTACTCACTCTCTACATGTCATCCCAGTCTTGGTAGTCTTGTGGTTTTTTCTGTTTGCTCTGGCTAGTAGGTGCATCTGTGTTATCTAACCTTATTTTCACAGGTTCATTCCATCCTAAGCCAACTCAAGACCACAAGGTAAGTATATGCATCACAATCATGTGTATGAGGAATTCTTGCTGATGTACATACTGTTTGCAAGAAGGACTGATGAGCATGAAGGTACATTTCCCATATTCACATCTTTTGCTTTGATGCATATAGCCAAGATACATGTAACACATCGCTTACTCTTTCATGCTTATGCATTCACATGCTTCTATATTCCATATTCACATGATTGCATACATGTAGGGGGAGCCTATGCATGTTACATGTCTTTCCAAAGCTTTACTTGCTATTCTCTATATCTGTATCTAAAGCTTTGATGTATGTTGTCATCAATTACAAAAAAAGGGGATATTGAAAGCACAAGTGCTCCCTGGGTGATTTTTGTAATTAATGTCAACATATCTCTTGTTGGACTAACACTTTTACCTATGTTTCAGACAAGTTCAACAATGAAGTGGCATGGACTAAAGGATGTGGAACCCCTTCAAGATTCTAAGGACAAAGGATTGGCTCAAGCTTCAAGCACAAGACTCTACATTTTATATTTTAGTGATCCAAGATCACATTGAGTCTATAGGAAAAGCCAATACTATCAAGAGGGGATGAGGTGTTGCTTAATGGCTTACTTGCTCAAGTGCTTAGTGATATGCTCCAAAGCCCTCAACTACTTTCTCACGTCCACATATGTCCTAAACCAAAAAGTCTAACTCGGCCCCACCAATTCTTTCTATCCGGCGCCACCGAGTTCAGATGTCTTAGCCACTGCCACAAACCCTAGGCAAATCAGTCTAACCGATAGGGATCTCGGTCTCACCAAGATGGGATTGTAATCTCTCTGTGTATTTCCATTACCAAAATCGGTCCCACCAAGTTTGAGTAATCAGTACTATCGAGATTACAATGCAAACCCTCTGTAACTCTTCGTAACATTTTGGTCCAACCGAGATGAGCGAATCGGTCCCACCGAGTTTGCCTGACCAACTCTCTGGTTAGCTTATTACCAAAATCGGTCCCACCGAGTTTGTGTAATCGATCTCACCGAGATTACGTTATGCCCTAACCCTAACCATATCGGTCCTACCGAGATGCATGTCGGTCCCACTGAAAATCCTAACGGTCACTAGATTTGCTGAATCGGTCTGACCGAGTTTCTCAATTCGGTCCCACCGAGATTGGAAATTTGTGTGTAACGGTTAGATTTTGTGTGGAGGCTATATATACCCCTCCACCCACTCTTCATTCGTGTAGAGAGCCATCAGAACAAACCTACACTTCCAACTTGCATTTTCTGAGAGAGAACCACCTACACTTGTGTTGAGACCAAGATATTCCATTCCTACCATATGAATCTTGATCTCTAGCCTTCCCCAAGGTGCTTTCCACTCAAATATTCTTTCCACCAAATCCAAATCCTGTGAGAGAGAGTTGAGTGTTGGGGAGACTATCATTTGAATCACAAGAGCAAGGAGTTCATCATCAACACACCATTTGTTACTTCTTGGAGAGTGGTGTCTCCTAGATTGGCTATGTGTCATTTGGGAGCCTCTGACAAGATTGTGGAGTTGAACCAAGGAGTTTGTAAGGGCAAGGAGATCACCTACTTCGTGAAGATCTACCGCTAGTGAGGCAAGTCCTTCGTGGGCGACGGCCATGGTGGGATAGACAAGGTTGCTTCTTCGTGGACTCTTCATGGGTGGAGCCCTCTGTGGACTCGCGCAACCGTTACCCTTCGTGGGTTGAACTCTCCATCAACATGGATGTACGATAGCACCACCTATCGGAACCACGACAAAAACATCCGTGTCTCCAATTGTGTTTGAATCCTCCAATCCCATCCCTTTACATTCTTGCAAGTTGCATGCTTTACTTTCCGCTGCTCATATACTCTTTGCATGCTTGCTTGTTATGTATTGTAAGTGTTAAACTTGTGCCAAAACTCCACTTAAACTTAAAGAACTTAAAAACTGCAACTTTTGGTACTTAGTGTCTAATCACCCCCCGTCTAGACACCTCTTCTCGATCCTTTCAAAGATGTCTTCTCAAGAGTCAGTCGGGGAGAGTCGGGTGTCTCACCCAACACCAGGTCCAGGAGCAAATAGCGATGCTTATCACTTTGTACCATCAACGGAGGATGAGATGGAGGCCGACTTGAAAAGGATAGATGCCATGGAGGAAGATCAAGAAGTTACCTCCCGTCTCCAAGCAGGATTCATGATGGGGGAACTACATAGCTCGGTTATTCCAAATTCGGTCCTCCTTTCCAATGTTAAATTTCTTTCTTATGAAAATATGAAAAAGAGCGTCACTAGTTCTCCAGAAGCTATGCAGCATCCTTGGGTAAAGGGAGCTTTAGCCATTATGGGCAAGCTCCGCAAAGAAATTATGGACCTCAAACAACAAGTCAATAAGCTTGAGGAGGAGAATCGTATCCTGAGGGGCATCATCGCCAAGAAGATCATAACACCAACCATGAAGAAGGAGACATAATCACATGGGTATGGGCACTCCCCTTGGCAACTGCCAAGCTTGGGGGAGGTGCCCCAGTATCGTATCACCATCACACTCCTATCTTTACCGTTTTATTTAGTTCGATCATTTTAGTAGTATCTTGATCTAGTAGATTGAAGTTTTAGTATCAAGTAGTTTTGAGTTTTGCTTTGTGATCTCTTTATGCAATCGAGTCCGTGAGCTATTTATAATAAAGATTAGTGTTGAGTCAAGGGCTTTGATATTTTGCTATGATCTTGAGGAAGTAGAAAGAATAAAAGAGTTGATATTGATCTTATGGATAGTAATGACTTCACACATAGAAAGTATGAGGCATAAAAGTTGTTGAGAGTTGACAAACGTACTTTTGGTCATCGTTGCAATTAATAGGAAGTAATAAGGGAAGAGAGGTTTTCATATAAAAATATACTATCTTGGACATCTTTTATGATTGTGAGCACTCATTAAGTATGACGTGCTAAAAGAGTTGATGTTGGACAAGGAAGACACTGTAATGGTTTATGTTTTCTCACATCTCAGTTAAAGTATATTGTCATTGATCTTCCCAACATGTTGAGCTTGCCTTTCCCCCTCATGCTAGCCGAATTCCTTGCACCAAGTAGAGATACTACTTGTGCTTCCAAATATCCTTAAACCCAGTTTTGCCATGAGAGTCCACCATACCTACCTATGGATTGAGTAAGATCCTTCAAGTAAGTTGTCATGTTGCAGGCAATAAAAATTGCTCTCTAAATATGTATGACTTATTAGTGCAGATAAAATAAGCTTTATACGATCTTGTTATGGAAGCAATAAAAGCGACGGACTACATAATAAAGGTCCATATACAAGTGGCAATATAAAGTGACGTTCTTTTGCATTAAGATTTTATGCATCCAACCCTAAAAGCACATGACAACCTCTGCTTCCCTCTGCGAAGGGCCTATCTTTTACTTTATGTTTTTACTTTATGTTTGAGTCAAGATGATCTTCACCTTTCCCTTTTTCATTTTATCCTTTGGCAAGCTCCTCGTGTTTGAAAGATCTTGATATATATATCCAATTGGATGTAAGTTAGCATGAATTATTATTGTTCACACAATAAGCCCTATCTTTCTTGGTGTCCGGCTGAAACTCCATAACCACAAGTACTACGTGAGTTTAGCAATTGTAGAAGGCTACATGATAGTTGATTATGTGGACTTGCTGAAAAGCTCTATTCTTGACTCTTTCTAATGTTATGATAAATTGCAATTGCTTCAATGACTGAGATTATAGTTTGTTAGTTCCCAATGAAGTTTCTGAACCATACTTGACATTGTGAATTGGTCGTTACTTGAGCATAAGAAATCATAAGACAAAATCTATATATGTTGTTGTTATAAGAATGATCATGATGCCCTCATGTACGTATTTTATTTTTATCGACACCTCTATCTCTAAACATGTGGGCATATTTTTTGATTTCGGCTTCTGCTTGAGGACAAGCGAGGTCTAAGCTTGGGGGAGTTGATACATCCATTTTGCGTCATGCTTTTATATCAATATTTATTGCATTATGGGCTGTTATTACACAACATATCTCAATACTTATGGCTATTCTCTCTTATTTTACAAGGTTTACCATGAAGAGGGGGAATGCCGGCAACTGGAATTCTGGCTGGAAAAGGAGCAAATATTGGAAACCTATTTTGCACAGCTCAAAAAATCTTGAAACTCCATGAAACTTATTTTTGGAATTAATAATAATTATTGAGCGAAGAAAACACCAGAGGGGGCCCACACCCTGGCCAGGAGGGTGGGGGCGCGCCCACCCCTACCGGGCGCGCCCCTGTCTCCTGGGCCCCCTGGTGGCCCTTCGGTGCCCATCTTCTTCTATATGAAGGCTTTTACCCTGGAAAAAAAATCAGAGGCAAGCTTACGGGATGAAACTCCGCCGCCACGAGGCGGAACCTTGGCGGAACCAATCTAGAGCTCCGGCAGAGCTGTTCTGTTGGGGAAACTTCCCTCCGAGAGGGAGAAATCATCACCATCGTCATCACCAACGATCCTCTCGTCGGGAGGGGGTCAATCTCCATCAACATCTTCACCAGTACCATCTCCTCTCAAAACCCTTGTTCATCTCTTGTATCAAATCTTGTATCAAAACCACAAATTGGTACCTGTGGGTTGCTAGTAGTGTTGATTACTCCTTGTAGTTGATGCTAATTGGTTTACTTGGTGGAAGATCATATGTTCAGATCCATAATGCATATTATTACTCCTCTGATTTTGAACATGAATATGCTTTGTGAGTAGTTATGTTTGTTCCTGAGGACATGGGTGAAGTCTTGCTATTAGTAGTCATGTGAATTTGGTATTCGTTCGATATTTTGATGAGATGTATGTTGTCTTTCCTAGTGGTGTTATGTGAATGTCAACTACATGAAACTTCACCATTATTTGGGCCTAGAGGAAGGCATTGGGAAGTAATAAGTAGATGATGGGTTGTTAGAGTGATAGAATCTTAAACCCTAGTTTATGCGTTGCTTCGTAAGGGGCTGATTTGGATCCATATGTTTAATGTCGTGGTTAGGTTTACCTTAATACTTATTTTGTAGTTGCGGATGCTTGCAATAGGGGTTAATCGTAAGTGGGATGCTTGTCCAAGTAAGGGTAGTAACCAAGCACCGGTCCACCCACATATCAAATTATCAAAGCACCGAACGCGAATCATATGAGCGTGATGAAAACTAGCTTGACGATAATTCCCATGTGTCCTCAGGAGCTCTCTTCTCATTATATGAAATTGTCCAGGCTTGTCCTTTGCTACAAAAAGGATTGGGCCACCTTGCTGCACTTTATTTACTTTCATTACTTGTTACTCGTTACAATTTATCTTATCACAAAACTATCTGTTACCTACAATTTCAGTGCTTGCAGAGAAAACCTTACCGAAAACCGCTTGTGATTTCCTTCTGCTCCTTGTTGGGTTCAACACTCTTACTTATCGAAAGGACTACGATAGATCCCATATACTTGTGGGTCATCAGTCATCTATCGGGTCCACATGTTATTGACTCAAAGGCAGGTGTAGTAAGGCGCTGAAGCTCAGTTCCGACGGCCCTGAGAGGGAAATGTAAGTCCTGCGCCAGTCCTTGTGGTGCTACCGCTGCACGAACTTGTGCCAAACTCGAGATTTGTTTCTTTACTATACATGCACGCAACAATTTAATGGACATTATAATCTCAACATGTGATGGGGAGCTCTAAATTTGAATTTGAAACTTATAAAACGAAAAGACTCAAAACAAATAAACTCGGAGAGAGGCAGTATATCATAGGATGTGTCCGATACGAAGTAAGTCCCCTGGTTTGTCACCGCGAAAATGCGGTTAGAAAGGAGCACATCATCTTCATACTCGTACGGCAACAAATCGGCCGCAGACAACATGGTCCTCCTTTGACCGCCATGTGCAAGGTTCGTGCTATCTTATTCCATCGTACCAATTCATGCGGGGGCCCTTTGCATGGCTGATCCCAATGTTGGACAAAGGTTCTACGGGAACGGTGTCACCATTGTAAATGTTGTGCAAATTGATGTTGGTACCCTCCCGTACATATGCAAGCCAATCTCCACTCGCACCGAGCCTAACCTATGAAATAGTGGGCAGGGGGAGAATTAGGAAATGGACATGGAAGTAGTCTTTAGAATGCATTTACTATGTGATCAAACTCATCTTACCTGCTCATCGGAGGAAATCCGAGTGCCCCTCAACGTCGGCATCTCAAGGGGCGTCAACTTGCAACTACGGTCACACCACGCTGGAGAGACCCCCAAGGAAACATCCTTGTGTGTTCCACGGAACATCAAGATGCATTTGTATGAGTAGTTTATCTTGTCAGAGAAAAGGATGAACGAGGGAATGCCTCTAGAGATAGAGATAGACACTACTACTACCAATGTGCTGGCCCGTGCGTTGCAATGGATCCAAAGTAGTAGAATAATACTTGTTCACGTGCTTGAAACATAAACACTCTAGTTTTGATATACATGTGTCAGCAGACATGACAGCTTGTCCATGGAAGTTGAACCACGGCGACCATCATGTTTGTTGTTTCTACCACTGCCACACCCACACACGATTCCCACGACACCACTCCAACCCATGGCACGACGTCCCCCGACGTGGACATGGATCCTCTGACATGGCTATCACTGCCTTGCCCTGCCTTTCCTTCGCTGACAGGTGGGACCCATGCTTGGGGGTCCCACATGTCAGTGACATAATGGTAGGATTGTTCGCGTCAGGGGATCCTCATCCCTCCGACGTGTGCCTCATCCCTCTCGGCCCCACCGCTCCTCTGACATGTGGGCCAGCTGAACTGTAGCGACCATCAACTTTCTACCATAGACACACCCGATTGGACGTGGTTTGCCTGCTTCGCTGCTGGGCTCCGATCCATACTCCTACACCATCGAATTTTCATCCAGCGGCTGTGACACATTTTGTCCCGGGCATCAATCCTCAGCTGGAGTACTTCTGTACTACAGGTAGTACCCACCGGTGTGGCCATCTATGCCTCGTAACGCCCCGATGCCCAGCTGTGGCAACCTCGCCACGACCACGCCACCACCAGCCGGTTCATCTCAAACAAGTGAGTCGCGAACCACGCCACCACCATGAGAATGACATGTGGGCGAGCCGCATTTAAGGTCCGCATGTCATTGACTCATAGGCCGGGCACTAAGCCACTGAAGTTTGGTCCCGTGGGCCCCGAGGAGGAAATGTAACTCCTGTGGCAGGCCTTGTGGTGCTCCCGCAGTACGAGCTCGTGCCAAAACCAGAATTTGTTTCTTACTACTACCAACTAGTACTAGTAAGGTACATGTGCATTGCACGCATGAGATTTTGGTGGTTTGTGCATTATGCTTCTACATGTGGAGTTTTCTATATTCTACATGTGGAAAAATCTGGTGGAATGTAGATCATATCCAACGGCAAGTAGTGGTCGGATTTGGCATCTTTGTACCGTCGGATTGGCTTCATCCAACGACCAACTTTCAAAGTTATTCACACACTATATAGGCGTATAGATATAGATGTTTGGTTTGCAGCCTAAGGTTGCCACGCCTAAGCTTAGGTGTGCCACAATATCTCAGGCATGTGTTTGGTTCATTGCTACACTTGTGGCTTTCCACACTTTTCTAGCTACATGGTCCACATGTCATAGACTCAACTTCTTGCCAAATCTTGCCACACTTGTGGTGCCCATTTGTTAGCCACATTTTTATGGCAGACATAGGGGTTGTTTGGTTTTAGGCCTAGTAATGCCACACTTTATCATACAATGTTGCCAAACTTGCCTAAGGTTAGGGGCTGTTTGGTTAGTAGGGCTGTTTGAATTGGGGCTATCTTTGCCATATATTGCCACATGATTTTTGCCACACTTGCCACACTTGCCTTAGTTGAGTTGCTTTATTAGCCACACTTTGGCTTGCCTAAGGGAATCTTGCCACACTTTTTGGGCCTGTTTGGTTTGTGACTAACTTTGCAAAAGATTGCCACACCTAAAGTTAGGCAAGTTTGACCAACTTAGGTGAGTGTTTGGTTCAAACCACATCTTAGGCAAGCCACACTTGGGCCCCACATGGCATACACATAAAAAATGTGGCAAGATTCCCTCAGGCTTGCCCACTTGTGGCTCTCATTTTGATGAACTAACCTTAGGCAAGCTTGCCAAAAATGTTTGGCAAAGTGTGGCAATGCTAGGCCAAGAACCAAACAGCCCCTTTGTGTATATGACATGTGGGGCTCACTGCTCATAAAAAAATCTTTGCCTTAGGTGTGGCTAGAACCAAACACCTACCTAACTTGGTCAAACTTGCCTAAGGTTAGGTGTGGCAAAGTGTGGCAAGGTGTGTCTAGGAACCAAACAGCTGCTAAGATTGCCAAAGATTGCCACACATAAGGTTAGGCAAGTTTGACTAACTTAGGTGAGTGTTTGGTTCAAGCCACACCTTAGGCAAGCCACACTAAGGCCCCACATGACATACACACACAAAATGTGGCAAGATTCCCAGGCTTGCTAACTTGTGGCTCTCATTTTGAAGAACTAATAACTTTGCCTAAGCTTAGTTGTGGCAAAGTTAGTCATGAATTAAGTTCAACCATGGAGTTTCTAGATTATACATGTGGCGGAATCTGGTGGATGATATCCAATGGGCAGTAGTGCTTGGATTTGCCATCTTTGTACCGTCGCATTGGCTTCATCCAATGACCAACTTTCAAAGTTTTTCACACACTATATATGGGGTATACATATATATGTGCCGGTCCGTTGCAATGGATCCAAATTATATCTATTTAGTGGAGTGCACTCTAAACACATTATCTATTTATTTTTCTCTAACCTTTCATAGCCATGCAACCAAGCCACATAAGCTTCATGGGTGCCCCCCACATCATATTATTCATAATATGTTGACTGAAAAAAGATAAGTCACCCAAAACAAGATCTTCCCTTTTTTGTTCCTACGATGTTGTGCCATGCACGTACCTACTACTCCATAGTTGTATAGTGGTAGTACTCTCTCCGTTTTTATTTACTACACATATTAGCTTTGGTCAAAGTCAACCTTTGTAAACTTTGCCAAAGTTTTTAGAAAAAAATATTAACACATACAAGAACAAATCAATCACATTAGATTCATTGTTAAATACACTTTCACATCGTATAGATATGCTATTGTAAATGTTCATACTTTTTTTCTATAAAGTTGGTTAAAGTTTATGAAGTTTGACTTCAGTCAAACCTAATATGCAGAGTAAATAAAAACGGAGGGAGTACTAGTTGTATAGTACAAACTTGGTACTAGTAGGAGTAGTACTAGTACGGAATTCTCCTACTCTATCAACGAGCCCCATCTGACACCAAATTTCTTGGCTTCTGATCTTCCCCTCGTTTTTGTTTTCCAACATGGCAGCGGGTGGGGTGCGGTTTGCCAATAGTCGGTTTGCTCAACGGCGGTCCCACATGAAAGTGAAAAATCTAGGCAAAACTCCTTCCCTAAGCTATGTGTCGTGCCGTATGGGCCATGGAGTACTCCCGATTCCCGGGCATGTGGGGGTGCGACGCGAACGCGGCAGGCCTTTTCCTTTTACTAGCAATGTGCCCGTGCGTTGTGATGGATCCAAAGTAGTAGAATAATAGTATTTGTTCACAAACTTGAAAGAAATCACTCTTGTTTTGGTATACTCCTAATATATTACTCCCTCCGTTCCTAAATATTTGTCTTTTTAGAGATTTCAAATGGACTATCACATACGGATTATATAGACATATTATGAAGTGTAGATTCACTCATTTTGCTCCATATGTAGTCACTTATTGAAATCTCTAGAAAGACAAATATTTAGGAACGGAGGGAGTACTTTTCACTCAAAATATATTTCTCGGGATGTTTTGATGAGGTGAGGGAGGGATGTGGTTGCTCTCAAGATAATAAGGGGTTTTATGTAAATTAGAGCAGAGAAGTGGGCTATTGTTGCAAAAATGCCACAACCTACCTCACAGCCGTTAGATGCAGATCTAATGGTCATAAACGACGGATGGCAGACACACCACCATCACCAACTGAGTCTTTTATAGGAGTAGGAGTAGAGAAACATGGATAAATTGTAACATTTGGTTCCACTCCTTGCATGATCGATAGACAGAAATAACGATTGGAAACGCTAGGGAGGGGCTATTTCCGCGAGATAAGCAGGGTAAGTAGTAGCTAGGTTGGCGCATCATCGGTTTGGTCACACGCGGTCCGACATGTTCTAGTGTTTCTAGCAAGATGCCCGCGCGTTGCACGAAGTTGATGGAAAAGGTAAGCACAACTTATAAATTGACGGATGGAGTACTAGTTACAGTGATGCATATAATTAAGCAAAGGGATCGCACATGTCGGTATTGACTGGAACGAGAATGCAACAACACAATAAGAATTAAGGCCACGATGATGCGATCGTAGTGGTGGTTACAGAAGGCAAGAAGAAAGATGCATCCACCGACGTACGACCTCCTCCTCCTCAACTTAGTGCGCCGGGCCACCGACCGACGGCTAAGGAGCGGCGGCTTTTGTGGCGAGGTCCAGGTGCTTCTCAGCAAAGGCATCCAAGGCTTCCAGCCGGTTGAGGAAGGCCAACATCATAGCGTCCTCACTAGCCTTGTAGATACCTATGTACACGATTTGCTCATACACGTGGATGTGTAGGTCAACGAATTCTTGCAGGGCGAGGCGCCTCGCGGCGAGTGCAACCTCCAGGTGGACATTCTTCGTGGCGTCAGCGGGCAGTCGCAGGGCCACCAGTGCTTGAAAGAGGTTCTGGCCATGGAGGCCGATTAGGGTGGCATGCAATGAGGAGCCTGGGTGCGCGGGATGGAGGAGTACGGTGATGTCATCCGCGAGCTTCTTGAGGACGGTGAACTTGTCGCTGGTGGCAACGATCATCTGGTCCAACTGAGAGTCGTAGTTGGACTCGATGGCGGCCATCCATCAGCAGGTATCCAACACCGTCTGGAGATGATCCTCGGCTCCATGCCACAGGCCGGCGTCGTGGACCATCTAGCACAGCCGCTGGCCTCTCGCGTGCATCGCCGCCATGGGTCTGGAGTGAGCTCTTTTGCACTTAGTGTAGGTGCGTATAGGGATGACAGTTTTGCCCATGGGTATGGGTACCCGCGGGTACCCTACCCGAAAACAATGGGCATGGGCATGACTTGGAAAGATTTTGTACCCATGGGTAATGGGTATCCATACCGCAAAATCTATGGGTAGGGCATGGGTATTCAATTGCGCCCATGGGTAACCCAATGGATACCCAAAAGGTAATAAATCAAAATTATTCCTATGACATGTGGGGTAAGCATCTAATTCCTATGGCCCAACCCTAAATCTTGTTTTCTCTAAACCAGCCATAGGTCATAGGCCTGCAATCGCCTGCTCGACACTCCTCTGACGTCCTATGTAACTTCTTGAAACAATGAAATCTTGACTCATCGCCATCAGACTCCTGTAAATCCCCGATCAAGTGACCCCCAATTCCAGGTACTCATTCCCACTACGTCGGGCTTCCACCAACCGCTGCTCATACTCCCTTGATGCCTCCAAGAAGCCACCCATCGGAGGAGACTATGTTGGTGCCATAATGCCCGCCCATATCACTTGAATTTTAGACTCATTTCCCAAAAAAAATCGACATTTAAATGCTATATATAGTACCCAATGCATACCCGTTGGGTACAGGATACCTGATGGGTATGGGCATGGGTATCAATTTATGCCCATGGGTATTGAAGTGGGTGGGTATAAAATGTTTCTATGGGTATGGTTTTGGATAGAAGGAGGTTGTACCCGCCCATACCCTACCCATTGCCATCCCTAGGTGCGTAGGCAAATGCTTAGGTGCGTACGATGTGGTAGATGCATTGGAATGGAGGGGATCCTTTATATGAGGGCAAACTGCGTTGCATTCACATTGTGCAACCTCTTTTCCCGGACCTCCTCCCATTACTTCCCTCAATCATTAATTGAAGGAGGATGCATTGGCCATTCAACATTTCAGGAACCGCTACTCCCTCCCTCGTCTGCATTAAAGCCGTACAGGGAACTGCGCCGCCCACTGTCAAATCGAATACTCCCTCCGTCTAGCTGAGTAAGTCATCTTACAAAAACCAAATAGTAAACACATAGGCGCGGTGCATCAACTCTAACATTGTTTCTTATTTTTTGACATAAATAGAGGAATCAACCAATAAGAGATGTGGGTCTTGTATGCTTTAATTGACTTGAGACTATCAAACATGACATGAAGTGGTTAGTTCGTTGCACGCAATGATATTAATAATGCTTAGTATCATATATTAGTATCATGTAGTACTTTATTTATTGCCATGTATGACACATAGCAGCATAGCATTTATTATGATACGGTATCATGATATGATACTCAACTCTCTCTTTCTTCATTTAATTCTATGACACCTCATCAAAATTGCCTAGTTGGCATGCACGATACTAGCTATGATACTACCATTACAACCAGCCTTAGCAAATAAACATTAAGTTCTCTCGTTTTCCTCTTTACCTTGGTCACCTAGACGGAGGGAGTATACTGTACTATTTAAAAGTCAAGGGCGAGGCTTTTCCTGCGCGGTAGGTGGGGCAGTTCCACCTAGTCGGTTCGACAGAGACGCGAGAAGATGAGGGAGTAGGCTGCTGCAAACGTAGGGTTGTGTGATTTGACAGCGAGTTACTGTTGGACAGGTGGGGCCCCGTGATTTAACTTGCCATTATCATTTTAACTGCGACGCTACGACCGACATGAGTCTCCCGATTCCTGACCACCTCCATACATGTGCCTCTCCCAATGCTCCACCATGTAGTAGATGCTGGCTCTTGCATGAGAGCCAACTTCTCCACTTTTTCCTTGCCTCTTTCCTCCACATATGCAAAAATGCCTCGTAAAGCAGGCTTATAGCCCACTATTGTAGTACATACTAGCTCCAACAGGTGCTAAGCTTGCCATATAGGCATAAAATCTGATGTGGCAAGTTAATTAAGAAGAGAGAGACTAGTTTGGTGACCCAAGGAAGAAATGGTGCTAAGCGCGTGTACCTAGGTGAAAAGAGTATTTTGAGTCGATAGCTAATTAAATGAAGCAAACTTAGCAATAAAAAACTAACGAGCACCTATGCATTGGGGACTTGATTGCTAAGAAATTTAATGCCCTTAGCACCTCATCTAAGCACCATTTCATTGGAAGAGGTCACTCCTTCGCAAATGTAATAAATACAAGTACGAAGAAACAGATAGAGAGAAGTAAAAAAAATACACTTATAGCCAACCTTATAGATAACCTTGTTGTAGTATAAGTGATGACTATGTATGACATGCCAACATCACATAGCCTAATGCACCGTGTTAAATCTCCAAGGGTGCGACCGCACGAGCGATGCGACGGTCGTGGTAGGCACGACCATGATACGGGCTGCTGGTAGCCCTTGGATCTAAGATCGAACGGTCGCATGCTACGTTACTGAAAATTTACAAAATAACCCTCTAGGATAGGATATTCACCCATAGGTCTAGAATCACGCCATGCAACCGTTCGATCTTAGATCCAAGGGCTCTTGAAAGCCCATATCATGGGAGAATGGAAAGCCACTACCCTGTCGTTCGCATGCTGGCAGTTTGCTCCTACTCATCCCTGCACGTCCTTTAATATTACGGCGGTTCGCTCCTAGTCGTCCCGTCCTTTCACATTACGGCAGTTCCACTAATCCTAACCCTCCTCCCAAATCCATGGCATCCCAAATCTCCATAATCGGCAGTGAGTACAAGGTTAGAACCATCACCGGCCATGAGTTCGATGTCATCTACACCCATTCTTCCGTGACAGTGAAAGGATGCCTTGCTTGCTTCAAGGGCATGTTCGAAAACTCAGATGATGAGTGGGTCGCTAGGCTAGATGTTGAGTACATGTAACATCCCAAATTTTCAATTTGGAATGTTATACATTAGATCATCATTGCATATCATATTTTATTGCATTCTGGCTTGATCCTAGAAATTCTATGCAACTCAAGGACCTACGTAGAGAGTTGGGGATTTCGTTATTTTCATATTTGAGTTTTCTCAAATTCTGAAAAGAGGATCGTTTGATTTTATTTATTTTTCTCTTCGAATATTTCCAATATGAAAATAAAAGAGAGGGGATAAAATGATTTCCCCAAAATAAAGAAATATTGGAGGTTAAATATTAAAATCAAATAATAATTTTATTCAGAGTTTTATCGCTATTTTATTTGAATTAGGAAAAAATGGGTTTTTCAAAATTGCACTAGAGGCCCAAATAAATGTTCACTTTGTCCGCTATATTTTTAGAGGATGGGGAAAATATATTTCAGGATTTTTGGAGTCCGTTTAGTATTCCTTTTCTTTGTTTTTCTGCACATGGAAATATTTTAAAAAAAAGGAAACCGCCTTACCGGGCCGTGTCTGCCTGGGACGCCGACCTCGCCAGCCCGCCCCGCCGCCCGAACCCTAACCCTAGCCGCACCGCCATCGCTGCTGCCACGACTCACGTTGCCGCCGCGCCGTCTCGTCGCCGCCGCCAGACGCTGACCCCGCCGCCCGTCGCCGCCAACCCCGCCCGCTGCCGCTGGACGCCGCCCTCGCCGGAGTTGCCCATCGCCACCGCTGCTGTCACGCTAGCCGAGGTAGCCATCGGTTTTATTTTAAAAACAGTTCGGTTTTATTCGAAAACCTAGATGCATTTTTTTATTAGATCGGTTTTATAGAGGACGTTCATCCGAACATTCGTTTTAATGAACGTTGTTCACCCGTTAGCCGTAGACAGCGAACGTTCGTTCGTTAGCCTGTTCGTCAGTTTTCTTTTTCCAGGGTTTTTCCGCGATTATTTTCAATCGCGATTTTTGCCCTGATTTTCGTTTTAGTTTATCTTTTCGCTCGTTTATCAGAATCAGGTGATTCAAGCGCCTACATCTTCGTCTCGAAGCCCTCTTTCTATTAACTAACTTGAACAAGATTTTGGTACTGTAAAACTTGAATTTAGTCCAGATTGGTGGATGAATCTTTTTTTCGCAGTTGAATTTCGTTGCTTTGTTTGATTTGATTCTTTTTGCAAAGCGGAGTTTTTAAGTTGAACTTTCTGGTTAGATTCTCTTATTTGAGTTTTACCCGTGCTTCTAGTTGAGTTCTTATTGTTTGCTTTGTTTGTTTGCGATAGAGTACCCGAAGTGCGAAGTGTGCTACTACAAGTCTCTAGGTTTCACGGAACATTAGCAAGGCATGTAACACTTTGATCATACCTCTTTACTACCCAGTTTTATTGCATTAGATCAATCCTCAAACAATTGCATGGTTAGGATCTGATTAACATGTGGGTTTTGGGAAGTAGATGATGAGGTAGAACCTATTGCCCTATTTACTTATCAAACCTTTGGGGAGTTACTTCTACGTTATGCTTATACTGCTATGCTATGCTCATAGACGTGGTTTGGTTTAAGTGATTCATGATAGATGTGAGAGTTATTATTAATGGTTAACTTAAGGTGCTAGTTTAATACACATCTGGGTGGATTGCTTGAGGCACCCTGGAGTACCCAGTGGTTGTCAGGGCACCTAGAGAATCCAGTGTTGTCCTAGGATATCCCGGAGTACCCGTGTGATCATCCTACGGTCCGCCACCCTTGCTCAAAGGGATCATAAGATTATTCATGCTAGAAACTTCTGTGTGTAGCCACAAGCTATTATGGGCTCTAGCATAGTTGAGTAAGTTGCAAGACCTCTTTCAGTGGTGGGCTAGCAGATGTAGGGGAAAGTAGGTGTAACTGTCCACCCAGAGTAAAGAGTTATTGTTTCAGAAAGACCGTATCTCGTTTCTCCGACCATGGATGTATTCGAGTCTTGTGGGGAAAAGTGCGCAAACCTCTGCAGAGTGTACAAACTAATCATGGTTAGCCGTGTCCCCGGTTATGGATGCTTTGAGTATCTAGTTCTTGGGTTATCATGTTGATCTCATCACTCTTAATATAATTTGATTGGGTTTAATGATGATGCTTAATTGGGATTGAGTTGGAGGAACCTTCTCAATGTTTAACAACCACCATGATAGTTAAATAAAATTTATTCCTTTGTTGTAGGGAAAAATTGGCTTTATGCAAAACTGTAACCGTAGAGCTTCCCACCAGCCATATATGCATGTAGTGGTAGCATTTATTCTGTTCATTACTCTATGTGTTACATTGCCAGAATATTCCATGTGCTGAACCGTTTCGGCCTGCAACGTTCATGTTGCAGACTTTTTCAATCGACGAGTAAGGTGCCATAGGCCGTTGTCTTTCACTCAATGATGCCGTTGGAGTTGATGGACTCACTTTATCTTCCAAGCCTTCCGCTGTTATCGATTTTAGATGGCCTTAAGCCATATTATTGTAATAAGTTCTCTTTTGAGACATTTGATGTAATAAGTGTGTGATTGCTACTCTGTTATAAATCCTCAAGTACTGTGCGTGTCAGCATTACCGATCTAGGGATGCCACTGATGCACAGAGACTAGACTGTTTGAGGTCTAGTCGCTACAAGATGGTATCAGAGCACACGCTGACTGTAGGACACGACCACTAAGCTAAAGCCCTAGATCAATACTCTCTTCTCATTTCTGACTCACCTCCCTTTTCTACTCTATAGGATGGCGGATGCAAGGAACAAGTTCACCCAACCGGATGAAGATACACCTTTTGGACGACACTTGAAGGAAGTCACTAGATACCTGAACATCGGAATACCAAGCTTCATCGGGACCTACATCGCCACTTTACCAGAAGAGGAGCGTTGGATAATTTGAGTTCAAGTTCCAGGAAGGACGTTCATGCCAGTCACGGAGCCCATAGAGTATTCCTTTGATGCACCCACCTGGAGTCTAGGAAAGAGCATGGCAGCCCACATCACTATGGGACGCATTGGATAAGTGTACCACAAGGATCTCAAGGATACTATCTACCAGATATGTGGGTGTCGGCGTTCTGGGAACGGGGGTCCCCAGATTTGCCTGCCTGCGGCGTGGCTCAAGGGGAGGCCCAATACGGCCCGTCTTCATCAACCCAAGCTCAAGACCCTCGCGAGGGGCCAAGCCTCGCGGGGCGGATGACGCAAGGCTTCCTCAGGGGCGGCCTCACCAGGCTGGCTCGCGAGGAGGCGGAGAGATCAAGGCAGGGGTACCTTGCGAGGTACACATGACACAAGCCGTGATGATCGAGACCAAGCGGGCGCCAGCCTGCGTAGTGTCCTCGCTTCCTCTTTGGTGCAAAGGGGGCAAGCGCAGGCGCGGAGTACCGAGGCATCAAGCAAAGGTTACCATTTCGGTGCAATGAGGCAAGACCAGCAGAGCGGCAGGACGGAGGTCACAGTGGAGCCCAAGACGGCGTCATCGCTAGTGCCTTTGGGTGTCGAAGACCAACTTTAGTCAGCATAACTTGTACTAGTTGTTCCCCTTCAAAATGGCCATTGTTGGCTCCCTTCCCGCTCAATATTTGGGAAGAGGACGAGGGCCTCTATAAATAGAGATAGTCACCAATGTAGGAGGGAGACCTCATCTGATTGAGAGATGATCGAATTCACCCAAGTAGAACACCACCCCAGCTCAAGAACACCTCTCGTGAGGCTGTTCTTCCTTTGTACTGTTCATCATCATCCCCTGAGGCAATCCACCACACCACAAATTAGAGTAGGGTATTACACCACAACGGTGGCCCGAACTAGTATAAACCCTGTGTCCCTTGTGTTGTTCATCGAGTAGCTTAGATTCACAGCGAGGCGTTGGGACGTGGATCGGTAGGGGGAAGATCTTCACGCGCACCCCAGAGTTCGAACCTTAAGGGTTTTGCCGGAACCCGATATCCGACATTTGGTGCACCAGGTAGGGGTACGCCGGAGCTCTCCCTTCCGTCGACCCGCTCACCATCAACACTGCGCTTCGCTCTCAGGGCCGACGGTGCACCGCCTGCTCTGGTGACTGACGCCAGCACTGGAGCCAGGGGGCTCCGAGCCTTGGCCCCTGCCTTGCGACAGGTGTAGTGGCCGCACAAGTTCAAGCCAGAGATGCCACCGCGCTACGACAGCGTGATGGAGCTGCTAGCTTTCCTGCTGGCATGTGAGAAGGCCGTCCTCAAGGCCGGGGGTGACGACAGGGTCATGGCTAACTGGTTTCCCATGGCCCTCACCGACATTCCGCGCATGTGGCTGCTCCACCTGCCAACCGCTTTTGTGGCCTCTTGGGAGGAGCTGCGCGACCTCGTCCTCGCCCATTGCACTGCACCGGCACCCCCGGTCGTCGTAGCTCTCCTGGGTGGCTCGCAGGCGCCACCCTCGGGCCGCCACATCAAGCAATTCGTCCGCCAGATCAGCGCCGCCCTTACGCGGCACGGGGCTCCTCCGGGTTGGGCAGCACCCAAGGCCGACCTGACCTTCAGCTCCGATCATCACCCCGTCTACACTACCTGCTCGGGTGCGCTCCCGATGCTTTGCACGCCCACCATCTGCCAGGTGGCCGTCACCAGGACCCTCATTGACGGCGGCGCCAGCCTCAACGTGCTCTTGGTGGAGGCCTTCAGCCTCCTCCATGTGCCGCTGGAACGGCTCCGGCCCAGCAAGCCCTTCTCGGGTGTCGGAGGCAGTTCAACTGGCTCCCTGGGGCAGATCCGCCTTCCGGTGACCTTTGGCACCCACGACAACTTCCGCATGGAGTTGGTCAACTTCGACATCGCCCGCATCGGCCTCCCGTACAACACCATCCTCAGCTACCCTGCCTTGGCCATGTCCATGGCAGCGACTCACCCGGCCTACAACCTCATGAAGATGCCCAAGAGCAACGGTGTCCTCACCGTAGCTGGAGATACGAAAGATGCTCCGCAGGTGCTCAAGTTCGCCTTCAAGACAACCGCAGTGGCGCAGCCCACCAGCACCAACACCCGCAAGGCCATGGGGGGTGCGCCAAACAAGAAGAAGCAGTTGTTTACCCAGGACAAGGCAGAGACTAAGCAGGTACCAGATGATGAGGACGGATCCTCCGGCGCCACCTTCACCATAGGCGCCAATCTCGACCCTGACCAGGAGGAGGCACTAGTAAAATTCTGCGTGCAAACAAGGAGGTGTTCGCGTGGGAACCCAAGCAGCTAGAGGGGGTCCCAAGGCAAGTGATCGAGCATCACCTGAACGTGTTCCCCAATGTGTGCCCCGTGAAGGAGAAAGCAAGGCAGCAGTCCACCGAGAAGCAGGCCTTCATCGTCCAAGAAACCCGCAAGCTGGAAGCTGCAGGTGTCATTCGCCAGGTACTCTACCCTGAATGGCTGGCAAACCCTATTGTTGTGCCGAAGAAGGGAGGAAAGGAGCGCATGTGCGTCGACTTCACCAACCTCAACAAGGCCTGACCTCAGGATCCATTCCCGGCCCCCCGCATCGACCAAATCGTCGACTCCACCGCAGAGTGCGATCTGTTGTGCTTCCTGGATGCCTTCTCGGGCTACCACCAAATCAAGATGGCGATAGAAGACGTGGATAAGACGGCCTTCCTGACCCCGTGCGGAGTGTATTGCTACACCTGCATGCCATTTGGGTGCAACCTTTCAGCGACTGATGATATCGCCTTGGGCCGGCAGCTCGGGAGAAACGCTGAGGCCTACGTCAACGACATTGTGGTGAAGTCTCGTGAGGCGAAGACCCTGATACAAGACCTAGAAGAAACCTTCGCAAGCCTTCGTGAAGTGGACCTGCGGCTCAACCCGGAGAAGTGCATATTTGGTGTTCCCTCTGGCAAGCTTCTGGCTTCCTAGTGTCACATATGGTGATCGAGGCCAACCCGGAGAAGGTCAAGGCAATCGAAGACATGAGTCCACCACAAACCCTCAGGGAAATGCAGAAGCTCGCCGGACGCGTAACTGCATTAGGGCGCTTCATCTCCAAGCCGGCGGAGCATGCCCTGCCCTTCTTCAAGCTAATGAAGAAGAAGGGCCCGTTCAAGTGGACACTAGAGGCCGACAAAGTGTTTCAAGATCTCAAGAAGTACCTGACCAGCCCTCCGGTGATGGTGGCGCCGCGCCCTCAGGAGCCCCTGGTGCTCTACCTCGCTGCCACACCCTAGTCCGCCAGCGCTGGTTTGGTGGCGGTTCAGGAGGAGCGCCAGGTCAAGGCTGCATCGCGACAGGCCGTGGCCCCGACCGCGGCATCGCAAGACCAGGAAGGCCTCGCGAAGGCCACGTCCTCGGCAGATGAAGACCAGCCTCGGCAAGAAGACGCGCCCAGGGCAGAGGGGACCTCACCAAATAGTCAGGAGCTGGGGGCTCCAACGTCTCAGGAGGCGCTCAACTCTCTGGAGGGTGCGGGCTCCGTCGGCGCACCCACCCTCATCGAGCATCCTGTGTATTTCGTTAGCACGGTGCTGCGGGATGCAAGGGCACGGTACCCCATGCCCCAAAAGCTCTTGGTCTCGCTGTTGGTGTCCTCGCATAAGCTACGACACTACTTCCAAGGTCACCCCATCAAGGTCGTCTCAGCCTACCCATTAGAGAGGGTGCTCAGGAGCCCCATCTCTGCTGGAAGAGTTGCTGAATGGAACATCGAGCTGCAAGCGTTTCAGTTGGAATTCAGCACGACCAGAGTCGTCAAAGGAGCTGCACTTGCAGATTTTGTGGCAGAGTGGATAGAGGCACTAGGGCTTGAGGCAGGCGAATATCGATCGCTTTCCCCGGGAAGCGAGGCACCGAACGACTGGGTTATGCACTTCGATGGAGCATTCTCGCGACATGGCGCGGGGGCTGGCGCAGTGATTATATCCCCCACTCATACAAGCTTTATTACGTCGTACATCTCTGTTTCCAGTAGGGCGAGAAGGTTTCCAACAATATAGCAGAATACCAGGGTCTCATAGCAGGCTTAAAGCGGCCGCACTAGGGGTGAAGCGCCTCGTCATCAAGGGTGACTTACAGCTCCTCGTTAACTTCTCCAACAAAGTGTACGATCCCAATGACGAGCACATGGAGGCGTATCTTGCAGAGGTGCGCAAGATGGAAAAGCAGTTTTTGGGGCTGGAGCTGCAGCATGTGCCCCGTGGCACCAACCAAGAGGCTGATGACATCGCCAAGAGGGCATCAAGGCGGCTGCCTCAGGAGCCTGGCGTTTTCGAGGAACGACTCTTCAAGCCCTCAGCAGCACTGTCACTATCAAGCACAGCGCAACCTCGAGAGGAACTCCCTCAACCACCTACCTCAAGAGCTCCGGCCTGTGGCCTGACCTCAGGAGCACGCTTGCTCCTGGCGTTGGAGCCTCAGGAGGGATGCTGGATGGCGGAGCTCAAGGATTACCTGATGTAAGGGACTCTACCAGAGAAAGAAGAGGACGCGGAACGCGTGGGCCGGCAGGCCACGACCTACTGCATCCAAGATGGAGAGATCTACCAGAAGCAGCCAAACGGTGTTTCCCTGCGTTGCATCTCTAGGGAACAAGGGAAGGAGTTGCTGGCATACATTCACGGCGGAGAGTGTGGGCACCACTCGTCATCACGGACCCTTGTCGGCAAGGCGTTTCGCAGCGGGTTTTATTTGCCTACAGCACTCAACGACGCGATCGAGCTGGTGAAGGCTTGTGAAGCCTGTCAAGTCCACGCCAAGCAGATCCATCAGCCAGCTCAGGGCCTGCAGACCATCCCACTCTCGTGGCCGTTCACAGTCTGGGGGCTGGATATCCTGGGCCCGTTTCCTCGGGCGCCAGGGGGCTATTACTACCTCTACATCACCATTGACAAGTTCACCAAGTGGGCGGAGGTGGAAGCTGTCCGCACCATCCCGGCTAGTTCTACAGTCAAGTTCATCAAGGGCCTCGTGAGCGGTTCGGGGTGCCCAATCATATCATCACCGACAACGGTTCGTAGTGCACCAGCAATCTCTTCAAAACATACTGTGCTAACCTTGGAAAGCAGATATGCTACGCTTCGGTGGCACAGCCTCGGAGCAATGGCTAGGCAGAACGCGCCAATGCAGAGGTCCTGAAGGGCCTCAAAACTAGGACCTTCAAGAAGAAGCTGGAGGCCTGTGCCAGGGGTTGGTACGACGAGCTCCAGTCCGTGCCATGGTCCATCCACACTACTGCCACCAAGTCGACTGGCGAGAACCCGTTCTTCCTCGTCTACATAGCAGAGGCGGTCCTCCCTCACGAGGTCAAGCGTCGCTCCACGCGGGTCCTGGCGTTTGATGAAGCGTAGCAGGACGCCATGCGGGGGATGGACCTCGTGCTGGGGAAGGAACACCGTCGGGAGGCTGCGCTACGAGCAGCAAGATACCAGTAGGCGCTATGGAAGTACCACTACCGCAACATCTGCCCCAGGACTCTCGAGGTAGGTGACCTCGTTCTCAGGCGGGTGCTCTCCAGGGAAGGGCTACACAAGCTCTCGCCCATGTGGGAGGGCCCGTTCAAGGTTGTTCATGTTTCCAGACCTGGCGCCGCACGCTTGGAGACCCAGGAAGGGGTGCCCATCCCGAACGCGTGGAACATTCAGAACCTCCGGAGGTTCTACCCTTGAAGTAAGGCCCAGTGCCTGTAAGGAAGGCCCGGTGCCTGTGAAGTAAGGCCCAGAGCCTGTAAAGAAGGCCCGGTGCCTGTGAAGAAGGGCCTAGTGCCTATCAAGAAGGCCCGGTGCCTGTGAAGCTCGCCGTCCCAAGAAAGGACCGGTGCCTGTGAAGAAGGCCCAACGCCTGTGAAGCTCGCCGCCCGTGACACTCTCACGTAATAATTAGTTGGGGCTGTACACGCGCCGGAGTCTCCGGAGTGCCGCCCTCGGGCCTCGGGGTCTCCCGCCCACGGCTAGTGGCAGTACTTAGCTCCGCGCTGGTGAGAAGACGTCGAAGACTAGACTAGGTGCCGGATGCGGCTTTTCATTTGCTTTCCGCAGTTGGCTTGTTCTCCCTCATTTGAACTTTTATTGGAGTTGCTTCTAGTGTTGTTTGCCGTCCCCTACCCCTGTTCTATGTCTCTGGCTTTCGCTCGGCCTGTTCTCCTTCTCGCTAGCCTCGCGAGGGGGCTACGTGGGCGCCCTCATGAGCCCTTTCTCTCCTGATTTCGTGAGGCTCCCTCACTCAAGTTTGCAGCGGGAGCCACCCTCCCAGTCCATGCCCCACATGTATCGCGACGCGGGACGCAGGACCTAGCCTGATCACCCACGCGACAAAGGTTTGAAAGCTACTCTCCCGACTTATTTTGCAGACCCTAATACGCTCGGCGAGGCCTCAGGCAAATACTTCGCAAGGCGGAAACTGCGGTAAACCCCCTAAAGCTAAGTTGTTCCTACGCGCAACCACATAGCCGCAACACCGCAACATAGCATGGGAATAATAGAAATAGCATGATAATTAAGGGCAACAGTCTTGCACGCCCCCACGGGGCTCCATACTTCTCTCTCTCTCTCTCAATGCAGGAAAATGAGGTAAACAAAATAAACGCGGTTTGCCCCGCAACGGCTCGCGAGGAGGGATCCGCACCGCCTTCCCGAACTCAATCAGACTCCTCCTCGCGCCTCACCAGGGTGCGGCAACGGGACGATCCGCTACCACCCTCAAAGCGGGCGCGGTGGGTAGTCGTGGCCACCGCTGGAGGAGCTGTCACCAGAGGAGGAGCCGCTGAAGCTTGGCGAGCTGCGGGTGCCGCCAGGAGCAGGCTCGCCTTCGTCTTCGTCATGGACGTCGCCAAGGCCAAGCACCCGGTCGCTGTAATCATCTTCAGGGCAGCACCAGACACGGAAACCATCTTCTCCGAACACCCTCACATAGAGGGTGGTGTCGCCGTCAAACTTGAAGTGCAGGGTGCACCGCCAGCCCAGGCCACATGCACGGGCAAACGTCTGCCAGCCGCGAGCCAAGGCCATGTCCCCGGCAGCGGAGAACTCCACCATAACCTAGGAAGCCTTGTTGCAGCAACCATCCGCCTGCAGCCAGAGCCCACCAGGGCCGGCGGCCGACGGTTCACCGGCAAAGAAGCGCGGGAGCGAGAGCCAGTTGCCGGCCTGATCTGCCGACCTCACAACAAACTCCGGCAGCACCTCTGCCGAGTGAAAGCATGGCCGGGGAGGCCGCACGGCCGCATCGCGTCTTCCCCCGCCCACCGGGCGGCCATCACCATGCGAAGAACCACCGCCGCAACCACGAGGAGCCGATGCAGGAGTCGCGGGGTGCTTGCGGGGACGACCTCGGCCGCGCTTGGGCGGAGGGGAGCCAGGCCCTTCCTGGCGAGCTTTCCCTTTCTCTGCGGCCGAGAACCTCTTCGTCGGCGCCAACGGACACGGCAGGCAACTGGAGCAAGGAGGAAGAAGAAGCAGGCGGGGGAAGGGAGATGTGCAGCGAGTGCCTGCGCCCGCTCCACATTTATAACCCAAGGGAGGCCAACTATCGGCCTCCACGATCGTAGGTAATCATGACTCTTTTCGCATGCAGCAGGGACTCGTCAAATCAGGCAGTTGCCGAGGCAGCGTGGGGAAGTGGAGACACCCACGTCCAATCAGCTGCCACGCGACAACCAAGGCCGCAGTCTGTTGGGGCCCGCAGCGCTCCGTACTTGCCCTTTCGCTTCGCTGCTAAGCCAAGTCCGAGCGTGCCTTGGGCCCGGGGGCTACTGTCGGTGTTCTGGGAATGGGGGTCCCCAGACTTGCCTGCCTGCAGCCTACGGCGTGGCTCAAGGGGAGGCCTAGTACGGCCCGTCTTCATCAACCCAAGCTCAAGACCCTCGCGAGGGGCCAAGCCTAAAGGGGCGGATGACGCAAGGCTTCCTCAGGGGCGGCCTCACCAGGCTGGCTTGCGAGGAGGCAGAAAGATTAAGGCAGGGGTTCTTTGCGAGGTACACATGACACAAGCCGTGACGATCGAGACCAGGAGGGCGCCAGGCGGGCGCCAGCCTGCGCAGTGTCCTCGCTTCCTCTTTGGTGCAAAGGGGGCAAGCGCAGGCGCGGAGTACCGAGGCATCAAGCAAAGGTTACCATTTCGGTGCAACGAGACCAAGACCAGCAGAGCGGCAGGACGGAGGTTACCCTGGAGCCCAAGACGGCGTCATCACCAGTGCCTTTGGCAGTCGAAGACCAACTTTAGTCAGGATAACTTGTACTAGATGTTCCCTTTCAAAATGGCCGTTGTTGGCTCCCTTCCCGCTCAATATTTGGGAAGAGGACCAGGGCCTCTATAAATAGAGATAGTCACAGCAGTAGGAGGGAGACCTCATCTGATCGAGAGGCGATAGAATCCACCCAAGTAGAACACCACCCCAGCTCAAGAATACCTCTCGCGAGGCTGTTCTTCCTTTGTACTATTCATCATCATCCCTGAGGCAATCCACCACACCACAAACTAGAGTAGGGTATTACACCACAATGGTGGCCCGAACTAGTATAAACCCTGTGTCCCTTGTGTTGTTCATCGAGTAGCTTAGATTCACAGCGAGGCGTTGGGACGTGGATCGGTAGGGGGAAGATCTTCACGCGCACCCCAGAGTTCGAACCTTAAGGGTTTTGTCGGAACCCGATATCCGACAATGGGCGCCGAGATGAGCAATGGGAGATGATGAGCACCAGGAAGGATAGGTCCATTGCAGCTTTCATCCAGGAGTTAAACCAGCACATTCGTCGCTAGGAGAACTAGATGTGTGGAGGCATGATAGATCTAAAGAAGGCAATGACCAGGATCATGGAGCTGGAGGAAGAACTCAAGTCTACAAGCAATGGATATGAGGAGGAAATGACTATACTCATGGAGAAGAATGATGATCTGACAAGGAAGCTAGGAGTATTCATGGGAGACCCCACGCCAGGAGGAGAAGACGACGATTCCACTTGTCCGGAGAACTACATTATCATCCACGACACCGACTCGGACCCTGATGATAGCGATGATGACTATGTTGATGAAGCTGGAGCAGATATCATGGAGTCTTCCACCGATCAAGTTTTCTAGTTGACCACCATATCAGTAGTAGTAACCCCCCCATGCATATAGTATAGTCCGAGCACTTTTGTAACGATAGTTAGACCGATGTATGCCCTTGTTCGAATTGATTGGAGTGATATGATTGTGTTTGTCTCATGTGCATATGGGTAGTGTTTTCCCTCTATATCTCATTCTATTCTGTTTTCTCATCTTTTCTAAACCCATCAGATGCCTCCAAGACGCGACAATGGATTTGCTTTCCCGCTGGAGCTCACTCAGTTGATCCAGCAGCAGAATGCCCTGATGCCGATACTAGTCCAGAATCAGAACCAAGGGAACAACAACAACAACAACCCACCACCACCACCACCTGTTGATCACTTAGCCCGTTACTAAGGCTGAATCCGCCGGTGTTCTCCAGTAGCACCGAGCCGATAGTTGTAGATGGTTGGCTCCACAAGATTGGAAGGTAGCTGACCAGTGCAGGACGCACGGATGCGGAGGGAGTGCGATTTGCCGCACATCAGCTTGATGGACCCACAACATCTTCGTGGGAGAATTTCACAGCCACTTACCCCATTGACATTGTTACATGGGATCAGTTTCAGCAGGCTTTCCGCACTGCCCATGTCTCAACAGGAGCTATGAACATGAAGAAGCGCGAGTTTCGCAACTTGCACCAACGAGGACGCACAGTGGGCCAGTATGTGGATGATTTTAGTAAGTGCCGTGGAATTGTCACGACAGATGTCCTTAGGGTGAGGACTTAGTCGCGAGGCCAACACATCTATGCGGTAGCTTGAGAGGGGTTGGGCGGAATCGAAAGACGCAACACAAGACAAGGATTTAGACAACTTCGGGCCCCGGGAAACATCATCCGGTAATAACCCTACATGTTGTTTGTGGCCAGGTCTCATTATGATCATGAGGGAGTCGCTGGTAAGTCGGCTCTTTGTGTCTAGCCCTAGAGATTGTTTCTTGCTTCCTTTATAAGGGAATATTCCATACGCTTTCCTCTTAAGCCTGGCCCATCATAACATAAGCTGGCCTTCTGGGACATGGGCCCAGTCTTCTATCTGACCCGTCGTCGGAACCATTAGTGTGTCGCCAGGCTCGTGAGTAGTCGGACTAGTGAGTCACCAATCTTCCGGCGGCTCATCGATGAAACGCCAAGTCCGGCCGGGTCATACTTCTGGCCGGGTCACACCGCGGGGTATATCCTCGACATTAGCCCCTAGTTTAATTTGGATTTATCCATGTTAAACTGATCCTGTAAAATAAACACAAGAACAAAACTTGATAGGTTGTGCTCCGGGTTAAATATTTTCCTGAACCGACACCTGATCATCCTTAAGTCCTTGTCATTTCCTCCTGGATGCATACTCAAGATCTTATAGCAAATCTCCTTTAACATATATGTCCAAACCTTGCCAATGGAAAAAATCCAGGCACTTCTTCTAAAAAATCTGGGTCAATTGGCTAGATTCATAACCAATTTGCTGACATTGGTTCTTGTAGAGAAATATTTTAAGAAATAATCCATTTGAGTCGGCCTTCAATGCTCTGACTTGACAAAAATATTGGTCTTGAAATATTCAACTGATATTCAGCCGTCTTAAAGATGTAGATCTTGCCGATTTATGATTGCCAAAATTTCCGGGTTATAAATAAATGATGCCAGGTCATGATTGTTGCAGATACCGGGTTAATCTGGTCTACTCCAAACTGAGAATTTGAAGATTTTTTCTCCCTTATATGCATATCACCTGTAGCCTGATACGCCTCCAACGTATCTACTTTTCCAAACACTTTTGCCCTTGTTTTGGACTCTAACTTGCATGATTTGAATGAAACTAACCCGGACTGATGTTGTTTTTAGCAAAACTACGATGATGTTGTTTTATGTGTAGAAAAGAAAAGTTCTCGGAATGTCCTGGAAATCCACGGAGGCACTTTTTGGAATTAATAAGAATTTTTGGCAAAAGAATTAATGCCAGGGGGCCCATAGCCTGTCCACGAGACAGGGGGGCGCCCCCCCTAGGGCGCGGCCTCCTATCTTGTGGCCCCCTGGACTTCCACCGATGTCAACTCCAACTCCATATATTCACGTTCGAGGAGAAAAAAATCAGAGAAAAAGTTTCATCGCGTTTTACGACACGGAGCCGCCGCCAAGCCCTAATCTCTCTCGGGAGGGCTGATCTGGAGTCTGTTCGGGGCTCCGGAGAGGGGGATTCGTCGCCGTCGTCATCATCAACCATCCTCCATCACCAATTTCATGATGCTCACCGCCGTGCGTGAGTAATTCCATCGTAGGCTTGCTGGACGGTGATGGGTTGGATGAGATTTACCATGTAATCAAGTTAGTTTTGTTAGGGTTTGATCCCTAGTATCCACTATGTTCTGAGATTGATGTTGTTATGACTTTGCTATGCTTAATGCTTGTCACTAGGGCCCGAGTGCCATGATTTCAGATCTGAACCTATTATGTTTTCATGAATATATGTGTGTTCTTGATCCTATCTTGCAAGTCTATAGTCACCTATTATGTGTTATGATCCGACAACCCCGAAGTGACAATAATAGGGACACTTCTCGGCGATGACCGTAGTTTGAGGAGTTCATGTATTCACTATGTGCTAATGCTTTGTTCCGGTTCTCTATTAAAAGGAGGCCTTAATATCCCTTAGTTTCTGCTAGGACCCCGCTGAACACGGGAGGGTAGGACAAAAGATGTCATGCAAGTTCTTTTCCATAAGCACGTATGACTATTTACGGAATACATGCCTACATTACATTGATGAATTGGAGCTAGTTCTATGTCACCCTATGTTATAACTATTGCATGAGGAATCGCATCAGGCATAATTATCCATCACTGATCCATTGCCTACGAGCTTCTCATATATTGTTCTTTGCTTATTTACTTTTTCGTTGCTACTGTTACAACAACTACAAAAACCCCAAAACATTTATCTTTACTTTTGCTACCGTTACCATTACTATCATACCACTTTTGCTACTAAACACTTTGCTGCAAATACTAAGTTATCCAGGTGTGGTTGAATTGACAACTCAACTGCTAATAGTCAAGAATATTCTTTGGCTCCCCTTGTGTCGAATCAATAAATTTGGGTTGAATACTCTACCCTCGAAAGTTGTTGCGATCCACTATACTTGAAAGACGATCGAACTACTATTTTGCCCTCAACTACGAGGGGAGGTAAGGAACTGCCATATAGCCTTGCACTAGATTCTCCTTCCGTTATCAGTAGGCTTGCTACACCTAAACCTACTACCGCTATGAATTCTGATATGTCGCCTGTTATTAATGATGCCACTTCTGCTATGCATGATGAAACCACTTCTGTGCGTGATACTACTGTGCCATTAGGTGAATTTCTTGATGAACAACTTGCTAGAGTTAGGGGGAATGAAAATATTGAAGAACCTATTACTGATGATAGTGATGATGAAGGTCCCCCCAATGATTATGTATTACCTGTTGTTCCTAAGGGTTATATTATGAATGAAAAAGTTGCTATGGAAATTCTTGCTTGCAATGATAGAAATGATCTTAAGAAATTATTAGCTATATGGAAGCAGCAGCCTCTTAATGCTAGAATGAAACCCGATCCTGCTTTTGCTACTTCACCTATCTGTGTTACTGATAAGGATTATGAATTCTCTGTTGATCCTGAGATTATTACCTTAGTTGAATCTGATCCTTTTTATGGCCTTGAATCTGAAACTGTTGTGGCACATCTTACCAAGTTGAATGATATAGCCATCCTATTTACTAATGATGAGAAGTCTCGCTATTTATATATCCTTAAGATATTTCCATTCTCATTAAAGGGTGATGCTAAGACTTGGTATAATTCTCTTGCTCTTGGTTGTGTGCCTAGTCCCCAAGATATGATTTATTACTTCTCTGCTAAATATTTCCCTGCTCATAAGAAACAAGCTGCCTTGCGGGAAATATATAATTTTGTGCAAATCAAAGAAGAGAGTCTCCCACAAGCTTGGGGGAGGCTTCTCCGGTTACTTAATGCTTTGCCTGATCATCCTCTTAAGAAAAATGAAATACTTAATATCTTTTATAATGGACTAACCGATGCTTCCAAGGACTACTTGGATAGTTGTGCTGGTTGTGTTTTCAGGGAAAGAACAGTCGACGAAGCTGAAATACTATTGAATAATATGTTGACTAATGAAAATAACTGGACTCTTCCCGAGCCAGTTCCCGAAGTAATTCCCGAACCAATTGGGCCAACTCCTGAGCCTATTCCTAAACCTACTCCGAAGAAGAGAGGTGTTTTATTTCTCAGTCCTGAAGATATGCAAGAGGCAAAGAAATCAATGAAAGAAAAAGGTATTAAAGCTGAAGATGTTAAGAATTTACCACCTATTGAAGAAATACATGGTCTGAATATACCGCCTGAAGAACCACATTGTCTTGATAACCCGACACAGGTAGTAAAGGTAAATTCTCTCTATAGATATGATAAAGTTGAAATACCCTCTACTAAATTTCATAGCCCATGCTTAAATGAATTTGATGACTTTATGGCTAGACAAGAAAGTTTTAATGCTTATGTTTGTAGAGAGTTAAAGAATAATGCTTTCGAGATAGGACACGTAGGCGATAATCTAGCTAGAGTTAAAAATGAACTTCACCGCGTTAGCAAATATGCTTCTATGGTTGCTACTCAAGCTAAGCAAGTACTTAAAGCTCATAATGATTTGCTTGATGAATTAAATAATAAAAATGACTTTGCTGTTAGACTGGCTACTAGAAATGGTAGAATGACTCAGGAACATTTGTATCCTGAAGGCCACCCTAAGAGAATCGAGCAAGATTCTCGGAGAAATAATTTAGAGGCACCTAGTTCTTCTAAAAAGAAGAAAAAGAAAAACGATAGAACTTTGCGTGCTTCTAGTGAACCTACTGTAGACACACGTGAGAATCCCAATGATATTTCTATTTCTGATGCTGAAACACAATCAGGTGATGAACATGAACCTAGTGATAATGTTAATGATAATGTTCATGTTGATGCTCAACCTAGCAAAAACAATGATGTAGAGATTGAACCCGCGGTTGATCTTGATAACCCACAATCAAAGAATCAACGTTATGATAAGAGAGATTTTGTTGCTAGGAAGCACAGTAAAGAAAGAGAACCATGGGTTCAGAAACCCATGCCCTTTCCCCCTAAACCATCCAAGTCAAAGGATGATGAGGATTTTGAGCGCTTTGCTGAAATGATTAGACCTATTTTCTTATGTATGCACTTAACTGATATGCTTAAAGTAAATCCTTATGCTAAGTATATGAAGTATATCATTACAAATAAAAGAAAGTTACCGGAGGCTGAAATTTCCACCATGCTTGCTAATTACACTTTTAAGGGTGGAATACCAAAGAAACTTGGAGATCCAGGTGTTCCAACTATACCATGCTCTATTAAAAGAAATTATGTTAGAACTGCTTTATGTGAACTTGGAGCTAGTGTTAGTGTTATGCCTCTCTTTATATCGTAGACTTGAATTGAATAAGTTGACACCTAGTGAAATATCTTTGCAAATGGCTGATAAATCAACCGCTATACCTATCGGTATTTGTGAGGATGTGCCTGTTGTGGTTGCAAATGTCACTATCTTAACGGACTTTGTTATTCTTGATATTCCCGAGGACGATAGTATGTCTATTATCCTTGGTAGACCTTTTCTTAATACTGGAGGGGCTTTTATTGATTGCAACAAAGGCAATGTCACTTTTCATGTTAATGGTAATGAGCATACGGTACATTTTCCGAGGAAACAATCTCAAGTTCATAGCATCAATTCTATGGAAAAGTTCCAACTATCATTTTTGGAGGTTCTGAATTTCCTCTCCCTACTGTCAAGAAAAAGTATGATATTCTTATTGTTGGAGATTTTCATACCCCCATTGAGGTAACTTAGTTTTATTCGAAATTTCTCCGGTTCCGTGTTATTCGGAATGAGTTTGTTAACAAGACTTGATCAACCTTGTTAGTGGATTCATTTTGATGATCACGAGATGGATGAAACTAGAAGGCACAACCTTCTGTACCCTCCTTTTACTTTCTGTTATTTAGAATAAATAAACCAAAAATAGTTTTATCTGTCTGTTTTCTGAATTATCCATGTATTAAAAAAATAGTCCGAAAATAAAAGTGCTCCAAATGCCCTACAAATTTAGTATGATTTTTTATAGAATATTTGAGAATTTTAGGCACTGAAAACACTGCAGGAGGGGCAAGCACCAGGCCATGAGAGAGAAGGGCGCGCCCCCCTGTAGGGCGCGCCCCCTGTCTTGTGGGCCCCTGGTGGCTCCCCTCCACTTATGCCAGCACCCACACACTTCATCTTCTACCCAAAAAAATCCCCATCCAGCTCAAGCCTGAGTTCTAGCTCGTTTTGCTATGATTTTCGATCTCTTAGCTCAAAGCTCCATTGACAAAACTGCTTTGGGAGATTGTTGCTTGGTATGTGACTCCTCCATTGGTCCAATTAGTTTTTGTTCTAGTGCTTGCAAATTTTTGCTGCATAGGTGACCATGTTCTTGAGCTTGCATGTTAAATTTTTGATGTTCCAAGCAATTCCAATGCATGATATAGGCTCTAGGCACTTGTAGGAGTAGTTGCTATCAATCTTGTTTAGTTTTATTCACTTTTATTTTGAAGTTACTAAAATTTCAGAAATTTTCACAAAAATAAATATGTTTAGAAGAATGTACCAAGGTGGTTCCTCGGCAAAGAAAGGGCCAAGGATTGCTATACGTGAGCAAGATGTTAATTTGCCGAGGGATGCAAATGTACGGGCTTGTGAGCGGCCATCCGATGATTTTATGGTCGAAGAAGGCTTCAAAGAGGAATTTGACGTGTATGTGCGTAATGCTGAGCTGGAGGACTTCTTACAAGATAAGTGTCCTCAATATTATCAATTGACTGATTCCTTTGTGCGGAGGTTCGAATATATTTCTGTGCGTAATTCTCCTAGTGTCATGTTTGATATTTATGATACATCTTATACCATGGATTTAGAGGATTTCACAACTGCTTGCAAACTCCCTCAGTGGGGTAATATTAATGATCCTCGCAAATCTGAATTTAGTGATTTTCTTGCTAGTATTACTGTGGGAGAATATAGGGACATAGCACAAGCTACCATAGGGAGCATTCATTTTCCTGCTATACATTATTTTGCTCTCTTTATTGGTAGATGCATTAACGGTAAGGACGAAGTATGTCACATGTGTGCTCCTGATCTTTGTGTCCTCAAGAGTGCTGTGTCAGGTTAAAGAGGTTATAACTTGGGGGCAATAGTCGCACGTAGGTTGCAGAATAATAGTAGAAGGGGTGATTTCTTTGGAGGAATTTATGCAACCAGTGTGGCTAATTTTCTTGATATAGCTCCACGAGAGGGGGATATGATTGTACCTCCTGTTTATTTGGATAAAGAAGCTATGTTTGATCATCATTTTCTTGAGAGGAATGAACAATTCCTCCATTATCGACTAATCTATGACAGACGCAACATCGTCCCTGTTACTCTTCCTGCTCCCTACCTTTTTGATTATCAGGCAAAAGGAAGATATGTTGTCACCAGGGAAGAAGCAACTGAATATGAGAGGGGAATGGAGGTAGCTCGCCAACACTCTGCTGCTCAGGAGGCGGTCGCCTCTGCATCTCAACACTACCCCAGTTTTACTTATGGATATCAGCCAGGCGGTCATTGGTATTAAACCAACTTAGGCCAAAAGCCTAAGCTTGGGGGAGTACGTATTTCTCACCGACTTTACATTCATGTTCACACACTAGTCATCGGTGCTCATACTCTTTCATTGTATTATCCATGCTAGTTTAAATTTCTTTTTCTAGTTTTCTTCGTGTGTGTTTGTTAAACTTGAGAAAAAACCAAAAAAATTAGTTAGTTTAAATTCTATGCTTGTAGTAGAAATTAAAATGAAAACCCAAACAGATTTCTCGTTCTTCTTTTACTTGTTGGGAGCTTTCCTGTGTAAATAGTTTTATTTTCTTTTCTTTCTTTTGGGGGTCGAGAAGCCTATATTGAAAATGCTTAGTGGCTCTTATATGCATGATTGTCTATTTAACTTAGAGCCCATATTACTTGTCTTCTCTCTTGAGTTGAATGCTTGCAGATTCCAACTTAGTCCAATGCACGTGCACTCTTATTATTATACACATCGTTCGGTCGTGCAAGTGAAAGGCAATAATGACGATATATGATGGACTTATTGGGATGAGAAAATCTGGTATGAACTCGACCTCTCTTGTTTTTGTAAATATGATGATTCATCGTTCCTGAGTCAGCTATTGTGAAGTAAACATATTTGCAATGACATTTAGAGATTATAGTTGCTTGTGCCATGCTTGATTAGCTATGAGTTATAATGGTCTACATTGCGTGCCAACATGCTATTAGAATGATTATGATGTGATATGATGGGATGGTATCCTCCTTTGAATGAATTGAGTGACTCGACTTGGCACATGTTTACGCATGTAGTTGAATCAAATCAACATAGCCTTCATGATATTTATGTTCATGGTGGATTATATCCTACTCATGCTTGTACTTGGTGTGAATTAATTTTAATGCATGTTTACGACTCTTGTCGCCCTCTCAGTTGGTCGCTTCCCAGTCTTTTGCTAGCCCTCACCTGTACTAAGCGGGAATACTGCTTGTGCATCCAAGCTCCTTAAACCCCAAAGTTGTTCCATATGAGTCCACTATACCTTCCTATATGCGGTATTTACCTGCCGTTCCAAGTAAATTTGTATGTGCCAAACTCCAAACCTTCAAATGAAATTCTGTTTTGTATGCTTGAGCAGCTCATGTTACAACTAGGGCTGCCTATATCTTCCATGCTAGGTGGGTTATTATCACGACGAGTGGACTCCGCTCCTCATTCATGAGAAAGGGCCGGTAACCAGGATGCCCAGTCCCATGATCCAAAAAGATCAAAGCAAATCAAAATAATTAAACAAAACTCCCCCAGGGCTGTTGTATGTTGGAGGCACTCGTTGTTTCGAGCAAGCCATGGATTGATGCTTGTTGGTGGTTGGGGGAGTATAAACCTTTACCATTCTGTTTGGGAACTGCCTATAATGCATTTAGTATGGAAGATACAGCCATCTCATAGTTGTTGCATTGACAGCAAAAGTATGACGCTCAAAATGCTATTCAATCTCTATTTTAAAATCGAGCTCTGGAACCTCTACAAATCCCTGCTTCCCTCTGCGAAGGGCCTATCTATTTATTTTTATGTTGAGTCATCACCCTTCTTATTAAAAGCACCCGCTGGAGAGCACACTGTCATTTGCATTCATTATTATTGGTTTATATTGGGTATGACTTGACTGGATCTCTTTTACCATGAATTACAATGTTTAGTCAATCCTTGATCTTTAAAGGTGCTCTACATTTATGTTTTGCAGTCTCAGAAAGGGCTAGCGAGATACCATTTCGTTATATCATGTTATGATTATTTTGAGAAAGTGTTGTCATCCGAGTTTTATTATTATGGCTCGCTAGCTGATTATGCCATTGATATGAGTAATTGTGAGACCTATGTGTTATTGTGAGTGTGGTTAGTTCATAATATTTGCTGAAACTTGAATGCTGGCTTTTCATGTTACAACAACAAGAGCAAATAGAGCTTGTAAAAGTTTTTCTTTATCACTTTCAGTTTATCAACTAAATTGCTTGAGGACAAGCAAAGGTTTAAGCTTGGGGGAGTTGATACGTCTCCAACGCATCTACTTTTCCAAACACTTTAGCCCTTGTTTTGGACTCTAACTTGCATGATTTGAATGAAACTAACCCGGACCGACGCTGTTTTTAGCAGAACTACCATGATGTTGTTTTGTGTGTAGAAAAGAAAAGTTCTCGGAATGTCCTAGAAATCCACGGAGGCACTTTCTGGAATTAATAAGAATTTTTGGCGAAAGAATTAATGCCAGGGGGCCCACAGCCTGTCCACGAGACAGGGGGCGCCCCCCCTAGGGCGCGACCTCCTATCTCGTGGGCCCCCTGGACCTCCACCGACGTCAACTCCAACTCCATATATTCACGTTAGGGGAGAAAAAAAATCAGAGAAAAAGTTTCATCGCGTTTTACGACACGGAGCCGCCGCCAAGCCCTAATATCTCTCGGGAGGGCTGATCTGGAGTCCGTTCGGGGCTCCGGAGAGGGGGATTCGTCGCCATCGTCATCATCAACCATCCTCCATCACCAATTTCATGATGCTCACTGCCGTGCGTGAGTAATTCCATCATAGGCTTGCTGGACGGTGATGGGTTGGATGAGATTTACCATGTAATCAAGTTAGTTTTGTTAGGGTTTGATCCCTAGTATCCACTATGTTCTGAGATTGATGTTGCTATGACTTTGCTATGCTTAATGCTTGTCACTAGGGCCCGAGTGCCATGATTTCAGATCTGAACCTATTATGTTTTCATGAATATATGTGTGTTCTTGATCCTATCTTGCAAGTCTATAGTCACCTATTATGTGTTATGATCCGACAACCCCGAAGTGACAATAATCGGGACACTTCTCGGCGATGACCGTAGTTTGAGGAGTTCATGTATTCACTATGTGCTAATGCTTTGTTCCGGTTCTCTATTAAAAGGAGGCCTTAATATCCAATGTTTCCGCTAGGACCCCTCTGAACACGGGAGGGTAGGACAAAAGATGTCATGCAAGTTCTTTTCCATAAGCACCTATGACTATTTACGGAACATGCCTACATTACATTGATGAATTGGAGCTAGTTCTATGTCACCCTATGTTATAACTATTGCATGAGGAATCGCATCCGGCATAATTATCCATCACTGATCCATTGCCTACGAGCTTTTCATATATTGTTCTTCGCTTATTTACTTTTCCGTTGCTACTGTTACAACTACTACAAAAACCCCAAAACATTTATCTTTACTTTTGCTACCGTTACCATTACTATCATACCACTTTTGCTACTAAACACTTTGCTGCAGATACTAAGTTATCCAGGTGTGGTTGAATTGACAACTCAACTTCTAATACTCAAGAATATTCTTTGGCTCCCCCTGTGTCGAATCAATAAATTTGGGTTGAATACTCTACCCTCGAAAGGTGTTGCGATCCCCTATACTTGTGGGTTATCATAGCCCCCAAGTGTCAGGTTGTCATGCTTGCAGCAACCTGGGACTTGTAATTGCCTTATGCTCATGAAAACTTCAACCAGTGTAGCCCCCAAGGGCCAAGTCATTATGCAATAATGAGCAGGGACTTTGTAGATATAACCATATAACTTGAACAGCAACATGTAGCCCCCAAGGACCGGCTCAGTAAGATAATACTCAGCTGGGACTTTGTATATAGTTTATTGATAATAACATCATATAATATAATCTTCACCATGGGGCTTGAACCCACGTCCACAAGGTTGAGAGCTTTGTACGCTACCAACTAAGTAGTGGACCATTCAATATAACGGATTGATGCTTGTGCACCTTGAATTTTTGATAGGAGCAATTGGTAGCCCCCAAGGGAGGGCCCTTTACAATGTGATGAGTCGAGTCTTCAATAAGCTGAGCAAAAAATGACTTTGCATTAGCCCCCAAGTACCATGGTGCATGCCGGCAGTGACATGTGACATGCATATCTGGCATGGGACTTGCATATTTGATATGATCTCAATATGAATAATGTAGCACCCAAGTGTCGGGTCGTAAGCCTTCAGCGACTCGGGACTATTCCTTCCATTGTAGAATAAATCATATCCATTGATAAAATAATAGCCATTGCGCTAAAATGACTTTGAATACCTTATCTCTTGACAAGTAAATCCGGAGTTTAAATACCCGGCGGCTCTTGGCCGATGGCGATTTAATACGCCTCCATTGTAAGCTAGAATTTTTATAACCCGATGGCTTATAACCTTTGAGAAAATCCAAAACGGATAATCATTTTGAAGCATCAATTTTAATGATGAGCTTGAACTTAAGCATTTATATAAGTCATAGTTCTGCAAATCTTGTAGAGTTTAAACAACATATGCCCTGGCGACTTAACGTCAAAAGCCAGGGCGGGTAACAACCCAAACATAATATAGTCTTTATGCAATTATGGAAAAGACTAGGATTAAGGCCGTTCAAGTCTAAACATACTGGCAACTTAATGTCAAAAGCCAGGGCTGGTTATCAAACCTCGCATATTTATATAATCAGGAAAACATACCTGTGGAATTGGCTCATTGTCGGTGTCAAAACCGGCGGATCTCGGGTAGGGGGTCCCAAACTGTGTGTCTAGGCGGATGGTAAGAGGAGACAAGGGACACGATGTTTTTACCCAGGTTTGGGCCCTCTCGATGGAGCTAAAACCCTACTCCTGCTTGATTAATATTGATGATATGGGTAGTACAGGAGTAGATCTACCACGAGATCGGAGTGGCTAAACCCTAGAAGCTAGCCTATGGTATGATTGTTGTTCGTCCTACGGACTAAAACTCTCCGGTTTATATAGACACCCCAGAGGGCTAGGGTTACACAGATTCGGTTACAATGGGAGGAGATCTTCATATCGTATCGCCAAGCTTTCCTTCCATGCTAAGGAAAGTCACATCCGGACACGGGACGGAGTCTTCAATCTTGTATCTTCATAGTCCAGGAGTTCGGCCAAAGGTCTTAGTCCGGCCATCCGGACACCCCCTAATCCAAGACTCCCTTAGTAGCCCCCGAACCAGGCTTCAATGACGACGAGTCCGGCGCGCAAGTTGTCTTCGGCATTGCAAGGCGGGTTCTCCTGCAAATTCTCTATATCCGTCGAATAGTGTCCGGCTTCTAGTGTGCGCTGTCCTCCTC
>NC_041391.1:612670820-612736863 GCF_002162155.2 Triticum dicoccoides | reverse complement strand
CCATAAAAGAGACGGGGATTTAGATCCTATTCGCACCATCTTCCCTCCGCGAGTCTTCATCAGTGCGCCTCTGACAGAGATCCATTCCATCATGGCCAGTCGGTGCCGCTCCTCCTCTTGCCCCTCCAGCCCTCGTCCCGAATATTGGGGGCGGTGTTCCATCCCGCATAGCAAGTTAGTAGCGCTTCAGTCCAAGGGGCTTCTCCCCCCAGCATATATGGTCCCAATTCGAGCCAGGATTGCTGCCTATAGCGGCGGAGAGCAGGCGGAGGGCGTTCCCAATCCCTCTCAAGGAGAGCGGGTATGCTTAGTCCCTTATTTGATGAGAGGACTAGGATTTCCAATTCATCCGTTTCTCCGAGGGTTGCTGGAGTTCTACGGCCTCCAGCTACATAACCTCACGCCCGCCTCCATTTTGCACATCGCGGGCTTCGTGGCCCTCTGCGAGCTGTTCTTGGGTGTTGAGGCCCATTTCGCGCTATGGAAGAGGTTGTTTTGCCTTGTGCCCCATTGTCAGGAGGGGTCTATTTATCAGGTGGGCGGAGCCGAACTATGGTGCATCGCCGGGACCGGATATCTATCTGGCACCCCAAAGAGGGCGTCCGAAGACTGGCCCTCGGAGTGGTTTTATATAGATGACGTCCCCCTGCCGGACCCTGTACGGATCGGCCTCCCCGAGTTCAATAATGCCCCATTGAAGAAGCGCCTGAGTTGGCGCCCACGGAACCCTCAGAGGGAAGCTGACACGGACGTCCTGTACCTGATCAGCCGGATAAGGTTGTTGGCTCATTCCGGACTGACCATGATTAAGGTCATGGCCATATGCATTACGCGAGGGGTGCAGCCGCTTCAATACAGAGGCCACCCCATGTGGGATTTCAACGGGGAGGATGACGCCACTCGGTGCGGTCGCAAGGGGCCAGATTCGACCATCACTTTAACAAGAATCTTATCCGCTTTGTACAAGGGGGAAGAGGAAGAATTCCTCCGTGTCAACACGGAAGGCGGATTCTCCATGTACAATCCTCCTAGTTGGGTGAGCTGACACTTTCACTTTCCTATCCATTTTTGAAATTCCCGTAGTTGAGTACTTAGACTAGTAATGTTTAAACGCAGGAGCTGCGCCAGGCTATCAAGGAAATAAACAGCCCTGTCCCACAACCCGAGGACCCGGAACGGTCCCTCGATCCGGACTCCCAAGAAGATCCAGGCTTATGCGTGGAGTTGATTGATGGAGTATTTCATCAATTGAGCAAGGATAACTCCTTAGTGGCCATCACGGCCGACTATCCCGGACTACTTCCAGCCTCCAAGGTAACTAAGACCGAAGTCCCAGTATTCTCATGCTTTATCTTGCATGCCGTGTACTAACAGCGTTTCGCAGGGTAAATCCTTGAGGTGGAAGGCCAAGCCCACGGTGGGCAGCCAACAAGGGCCGCTGAAGCCAGGCGGGCAAAAATAAGTGCGGACCAGATCGAGATTCCGGCGCAACGGTATGGCATGCGAATTTAACGCCTAGGGTTTATGCCCTTGAGTCTTACTAACGCTCATGATTTTCTTAGAAAGAAGAGAGCTCGCCGGACTATGTCCGCCAGCCAAGGTTCGAGGACGGGTCCAGAAGCGGAGGCGGACACGGACGCGCCTCGGGCGCTCCTCCAACAGAGGGCGCCGACGGGCTATCTGCCACCCATTCAGAGGTGGAGAGTGCCCTGAACCACAGGTGTCGCCGGACTGTTCTTCGTGACGCGTGTTTTTCCCCAGAGGCGTTGGACGCCTTTAATATAGGAGATGCGTATCTCCATGCTGCTCAAAATGGTCTAGCCAGAGCCACGGAGCAGTATGTGAAAGACATACAGGTGAGTAGAATTGAAGGTTATATATGTCAGTAGCCCCCGAGACTTGAAACAGTGAAGATAACTATTTGAAGGATCATGTGCTAAGCAGTGTCTTACAAAGAAGAACACGCAATTGTCCCAGGAGCTTGAAGAGTGCAAGGCCCAGCTCGAGGACGCATTGGCCACTTTAGAAAATGTCAAGGGGACTCCCGCAGGTAATATATGCATCGAAAGGTACTTCCGTTTTGAAATGCGGCAGGCGTGCAACCCTGACGATAATAATGCAGATGAGGCCGGAGTAAATCCGAATAAGCAACAACTCCTATGCCAACTAAAGGCTGGCGAAAGCGTGCTGACGAGGGTGAGGCAAGAGAAGAACAAGCTTCAAGATGCCAATACCCAGCTGGGTGAGGAACTGAAAGATGTTCGTATTCAGCTGTCTTCTGCCGTGAAGGAGAATCGGCGACTTCGACGCGGCATTTTTAGTAAGTGCTTGAACAAATCTTCTAAAAAAGAATTCGGCGAGGAAGTCGATTAACAGAGCTATGTCTGTAGGTCTGCTGACGGGTCGTCCTACGGAGGAAATGCCCGGTTCATCGGGAGACCTTCTTCCCGAGCTGTTGCAACTACACGAACAAGTTCGCAGGCAATGCAAAGCGTCATCCAGGCTATGTGGCCATCCCTCTCCGTGCTTGGAGGCCTTGAGGAGCTTACCAAGAAGCTGGAGGGAGTGCGGCAGCGCTTCCGGTTGTGGAAGATATCGGCTTGCCGTCAAGGTGCCAGGGAGGCCTGGGCCATGGTGAAGACTCGGTACATGAAGGCTGACCCAAACCACATGGCTGAGGTTGGCCCTATAGGTCCGGACGGAAAGGAGATCCCGGTCAGCTTAGCATATGGCCAGGTGGAGCTAGCTGCAAAGTATTCCCAACAGGACTGTAAATTAGACCGCCTGTTGGATGGTATTGAAGAAGAATATGCCGAGTCGGATTGACTCTGTAAAAATGACATAAAAAATGCCTTCTAGCCGGATTGTAGGTCGTTTGTCATTGCGGACCTTTTCGCTTCGACCTCTGGACCCTATAGTCCGGAGTGTGTCCGAATACCCTCTCGATTATGTAAGAACCGGGGCATGCATGGAGACAAGGCGTAGGGGTCATAAGTGCTTTAGCAGACAAGTGCCCAACTAGTTATGTTATATTACATGGTTAGTAAGAAACATCTTCCAGGGAGAATAGTTCTGTTAGGGGTTCCTTTCCCTAGGAGGCATGCCCTAAAGTGCATGTTCGAACTGCCAGAAAGAGCAGAAAAACATCCGGGGGCAAATGAATAAATACGACAGATCATCTTTTAGTTCACCGACCGAATATTCCCTTAAGAACGCTAGCTTTCGGCTTCACCCAGTCTGAGGTACACATCCGGCTGACCCGGCAGTAACAATCGCAGAGGTGCTCCCTTTAGCACCTAGCCGAACGAACGGGAATGTAGGGGTAAGCACAGGAGCCAGGCAACCCAGCTTGGCCAAAACTTAACTCATATCGATGCATATAATGGTGTATAAAAGGTTCATGCGGAACCATCACACATGTTTTGGGCATGAGGCCCGTTTTATATAAACTTCTTGGTAAAGAAGCCCCCAGGTATTATGAGCGCAGGTAGCGCGTCGGGTATGTGCGAATAATGCACAGGCAAGCCCCTAAGGGCTTGTGAGAAAAAATGGTAGGGAGAAGGAACAAAATCCTGGACTGCCAATAAAAAATAAAAATAAAAAAAATAAAACAAAGGGACGGAGGAAGGAAATGAACACGGAGTCCGGCGCTAGGCGTAGAACCTTCGTAGGCGTGCTGCGTTCCATGGGTTCGGCTCGAGTCGGTTATCTGATGCGTTTCACAGACGGTATGCTCCGCCGGTCAGTACTTGGTCGATTATGAAGGGGCCCTCCCATTTGGGCTTTAATTTATCCTTTTTCTTGTCCGGCAGACGTAGAACTAGTTCGCCAACGTTATAGGTTTTGGCCCGTACTTCTCTGCTTTGGTATCTTCGAGCCTGCTGTTGATAGAATGCGGAATGAGCTTTTGCCACGTCGCGCTCCTCTTCCAATGCGTCCAAGCTGTCCTGACGATCGATCTCGGCTTCTCTTTCTTCGTACATGCGCACTCAAGGTGAGTCATGGATTATGTCGCATGGCAGTACTGCCTCTGCACCGTATACCATAAAAAATGGTGTGAATCCGGTAGTGCGATTCGGCGTGGTCCGCAGCCCCCAGAGTACGGAGTCAAGCTCCTCTACCCAGTGCGTGTTACATTCCTTGAGGGATCGCACTAGTCTGGGTTTGATGCCGCTCATAATGAGACCGTTGGCCTGTTTGACTTGACTGTTAGTTTGAGGGTGATAGACTGAAGCATAGTCGTGCTTGATGCCCATGTTTTTGCACCAAAGTTTGACTTCATCGGCCGTGAAGTTTGTGCTATTGTCGGTTATGATGCTGTGGGGGACGCTGTAACGGTGTACGACCCCGGATATGAAGTCTATCACTGGTCCGGATTCGGCCGTCTTTACAGGCTTGGCTTCTATCCATTTGGTGAATTTGTCCACCATGACCAGTAGATATTTTTGCTTGTGGGTTCCTCCTTTAAGGGGTCCGACCATGTCAAGCCCCCAGACCGCGAAAGGCCAGGTAATGGGTATAGTTTGTAGGGCGGTAGGCGGCATGTGGCTTTGGTTGGCGAATAACTGGCAACCAACACATCGTTGCACTAAGTCCTAAGCGTCTGCCCGGGCCGTTGGCCAATAAAATCCGATACGGAAGGCCTTGCTTACAAGGGCCCGGGCTGCTGCGTGGTGCCCGCCGAGTCCGGCATGAATTTCAGCCAAAAGGTCTCGCCCTTCCTCTTCGGAGATACACCTTTGAAGGACTCCGGTTGTGCTTTTCTTGTAAAGCTGTCCCTCGTGGACTTTGTAGGCTTTAGATCACCGCACTATGCAGCGGGCCTCGTTTTGGTCCTTGAGAAGTTCCTGCCTAGTTAGGTAGGCTAGGAATGGTTCTGTCCAAGGGGCAATGACTGCCATTATTGCGTGGGCTGACGGTGTTGTTTCGTTGGCGGAGCCCCCAACTGTGTCAGAATGTTCGGTGAGGGGCGGTGTAGTTGTGTCCAGGCTATTGTTTCCGGATTCTCCTTCCCATGATATGGATGGCTTGAACAGCCTTTCTAGGAATATCTTGGGAGGGACGGCCTCGCGCTTGGCGCCAATGCATGCCAACACGTCTGCTGCTTGGTTATTTTCCCGGGCTATGTGATGAAATTCAAGCCCCTCAAACCGAGCTGACATCTTTAAGATGGCGTTGCGGTAAGCTGCCATTTTCGGATCCTTGGCGTCGAAGTCTCCATTTATTTGGGATATTGCGAGGTTTGAATCCCCGCAGACCTCTAGGCGTTGAATGCCCATGGAGACTGCCATCCGGAGGCCATGTAACAGGGCCTCGTATTCGGCTGCATTGTTGGAATCCGTGTACATTATCTAAAGTACGTATTGGACTGTGTCTCCGGTTGGGGACGTTAGAACGATGCCAGCCCCCAGGCCAGCCAACATTTTGGAGCCGTCGAAGTGCATGATCCAGTTGGAGTATGTGCTGTACTCTTTAGGGAGTTCGGCTTCAGTCCATTCGGCGATGAAGTCGGCCAAAACCTGCGACTTAATAGCTCGCCTTGGCTTGTAGGTTATGTCGAACGGGAGGATCTCGATGGCCCATTTGGTAATCTGGCCCGTTGCGTCGCGGTTGTTTATAATATCATTAAGGGGTACTTCGGATGCCACTGTTATGGAGCACTCTTGAAAGTAGTGTCGCAGCTTCTGGGATGCCATGAACACCGCGTACGCTATCTTTTGATAATGCGGGTACCGTGACTTGCATGGGGTTAGTACAGTGGACACGTAGTACACTAGTTTTTGGAGGGGGAACTTGTGTTCGTCCGCTTCTCGTTCGACGACGAGCACCACGCTTACAACTTGATGGGTTGCCGCGATGTATAATAGCATTGGTTCGCCCGTGTTGGGGGCGGCCAGGACCGGATTTGTTGCCATTATGGCTTTTATTTCTATGAGTCCGGCCGTGGCAGCATCCGTGCACTCGAAGTGGTCGGTGCGCCGCAGGAGGCGATAGAGGGGTAATGCCTTTTCTCCTAAGCGGGAGATAAAGCGGCTTAGAGCCGCCACGCATCCTGTCAGTTTTTGTATTTGTTTGAGGTCCTTTGGGGTATCCAATTGTGACAGAGCTCGGATCTTGGCTGGGTTTGCTTCAATTCCTCTACCGGATACGATGAAGCCCAAGCGCTTTCTAGCTGGCACGCCGAAAACGCATTTTTCCGGGTTGAGCTTAATGTCATATGTTCGGAGATCTTCGAATGTGAGCCTCAAGTCGTCTACTAGAGTATAGACATGTTTTTTTTGACGACCACGTCATCTACGTATGCTTCAACTGTTTTGCTGATCTGGTTGGCCAGACATGTCTGAGTCATGCGCTGATATGTTGCGCCGGCGTTTTTGAGCCCGAAGGGCATCGTGTTGAAGCAGAATGGGCCGTATGGGGTGATAAATGCCGTTGCGGCTTGGTCTGACTCTGCCATCTTGATTTGATGGTAGCCTGAGTATGCATCGAGGAAACACAATGAGTCGTGTCCTGCGGTGGCGTCGATGATTTGATCAATTCGGGGGAGTGGGAAAGGGTCCTTTGGACAGGCCTTGTTTAGGTCTTTGAAATCGACACATAGACACCAAGATTTGTTCCTTCTTTGGTACCATCACCAGGTTTGCTAGCCAGTCCGGATGTTTTATGTCTCGGATGAATCCGGCTTCCAGCAGTTTTGCTAGCTCCTCTCCCATGGCTTGTCTCTTGGCAGAAAAACGCCGTAGAGTCTTCTTGACGGGTTTAAACCCTTTTAGGATGTTCAGGCTGTGCTCAGCCAGCCTACGTGGGATTCCTGGCATATCTGAGGGGTGCCAGACGAAAATGTTCCAATTTTCTCGCAGGAAGTCTCTGAGTGCGGCGTCTACATCGGGTTTTAGTTGTGCCCCGATGGAGGCCGTTTTTGTAGTGTCCGTTGGATGGACTTGGAATTTGACTATTTCGTCTGCTGGTTTGAAAGAGGTGGACTTGGATCTCTTGTCTAGTATCACATCGTCCCTGTCCACCGTAGAGTGCAACACAGTTAGTTCCTCCGCCGCTAGGGCCTCGGATAGTGCCTCCAGGGCCAGTGTGGCTGTCTTGTTTTGAGCACGGAGCGCTATGTCTGGATCACTTGCGAGAGTGATGATTCCATTGGGTCCGGGCATTTTGAGCTTCATGTACCCGTAATGGGGTATGGCTTGGAAAATTGTAAATGCTTCTCGCCCTAGCAGAGCGTGGTATCCGCTGCTGAGCGGGGCCACTTGAAATGTGACCTCCTCGGATCTGTAATTATCCGGCGTGCCGAACACCACATCCAGTGTGATTTTTCCTGAACAGCGCGCTTCCCGGCTTGGAATTATTCTTCTAAAATTTGTGTTGCTTCGCTCAATGCGGCTCCAGTCAATTTCCATTTTTCGCAGGGTTTCCTCGTAAATGAGGTTGAGTCCGCTGCCGCCGTCCATGAGTACCTCTGTAAGTCGGAAGCCGTCCACTATCGGACTGAGGACCAATGCAGCTGGTGCTCGGGCTGTCCGGATTTTAGGTTCGTCACTGGCATTAAATGTGATAGCCGTGTCACTCCATGGGTTTATTGTTGCTACTTGGTAGACTTCGGCAAGGTTACGGAGCATTCGTTTCCTTGCATTGTTTGATGTGAAGGTCTCAAAGACTGTCGACACCGTACTGGGGAGGTATTCTTCGGGTGCTGGATTGAAAAGCTCCTCGCCACTTCGGGCCACCTTCCGTAGTATCCAACATGCTCTAAGGCTATGCGTTGGTGTGGCTTCCCCTGAATTATGAATTTTACACGGTCCATTGAGCCATCCTTCTAGTACGGTCCCGTACCCTGTAGAGTGTTTTTGTTTTTTGATGTTTGGCTCAGATGCCTGGCAGTGATGCGCCCTTTTGTTTCGGACTGGTGTTGTATTCGGGGTCGGATTGTCCCAGAATTTATCTTCGGTTTTCCGAACGCTTTCAGTCGCACAGTACTTTCGTACTATGGATGTCAAGTCGGCAAATAGTGTAATTTCGCGGCGACTTATGGCGTTGAAGATTCCGATGTCCATGCAGTTGTTATAGAAGAGTGAAATTGCTTATTTCTCGCGGCAGTCCTTTATCCTGTTCATAACTAGGAGGAATCTGGCCCAGTAGTGGTGTACTGTTTCTCTGGGCTCTTTCTGTATTAGGGATAAATCCCGTATAGTTGGGTGGGCGGGTGGAATTAAATCCAGAACCCTGCCCGATGTAAGATTCAGGGGCCAAGCGGTTTCCGAATTCGGAAGCTTGCTTCCTTGGATATTATTCAATGAATCGGGCCTGCTGCCTGACTTTAGGTTCAGGGTTTGGGTGACATCCTCCCCTCTGCGGGTATCCGGCTTGGAGGTATCGGGAATCCAGACACATCTGGTCCCTTTGTTCTTCCACCACTTCGACGTGATGGGTGATCTGGGGAGAGTCAATCTCTCTCTGATCGGGTTTAAGCCCAATCTGGTCGTAATGAGTAGCGACTCCCAGGGCCGCGATGCTATCCAAGAGCTAGTTCAGGGAGAGGAGCTCCATCGGATCTAACTGCTCGGCAAGCTCCGAGCGGACGTGAAGATTGCTTTCAATGGCTCGAGAGGTCATCGTCGGCGTGGCGGCCGGACAGGCGGTCATCAAAAACCTGCCTAGCCGGTGAGTTTGGCCGACAGCCAAAGCTCCTTTAGCAACGACGCCGTCTTTAAAGACGGGATGCGGCATCCCTCCTGATGGTGACGACACAGCGGAACTCTCAATGAAAGCACCAATGTCGGTGTCAAAACCGGCGGATCTCGGGTAGGGGGTCCCGAACTGTGCGTCTAGGAGGATGGTAACAGGAGACAAGGGACACGATGTTTTTACCCAGGTTCGGGCCCTCTCGATGGAGGTAAAACCCTACTCCTACTTGATTAATATTGATGATATGGGTAGTACAAGAGTAGATCTACCACGAGATCGGAGTGGCTAAACCCTAGAAGCTAGCCTATGGTATGATTGTTGTTCGTCCTATGGACTAAAACTCTCCGGTTTATATAGACACCGCAGAGGGATAGGGTTACACAAAGTCGGTTACAATGGGAGGAGATCTTCATATCGTATCGCCAAGCTTGCCTTCGACGCCAAGGAAAGTCCCATCCGGACACGGGACGGAGTCTTCAATCTTGTATCTTCATAGTCCAGGAGTTCGGCCAAAGGTCTTAGTCCGGCCATCCGGACACCCCCTAATCCAGGACTCCCTCACTCATACTGCTGGCTTACATCGCCGTATCCAATAAGGGCAATAATCCAATGATTGATAAGCGCATGATTCCAATGGCGCAATCCAAAATATACCGGCGACTTAAAGTCCTTAGCCAGGGCCAGTTTAAACATAATCATGTATAAACAATATCATACCTGTGATATTGAATTTGTACTGCCGGTTTATGTGACCTGTGCAGTAAGGGTGATAACCCAATTTTTAGAAGCCAAGACTTCCAAATGTTTGATGATTGTCATATGCTGGAGACTTATCATCCAAAGCCAAGCCGGGTTAAATAGAAACCACATTTTAAACTTAGACCTGAACAAAAAGTCTCAAAAAACCAAAGATTGTTTTCAAAAACTTAAACCAAATAAAAAGAAGACATCGAGGCTTCTGATTCGAATACGATCAGTAAACTGTCCCAAAGGGGTTAAGCTAGGATTCGAATACGATCATGTAGCCCCCAGTGGTTTTGGCGTTGCGCTGATCAAGAGGGTATCGATAGCTATGTTCTCTTTGGTTCGAATATGACCTATGTTTGAACAGGAAGCCCCCAAATGACCTTGAGAGTTTTTTAACGACTCTGATTCGAATATGATCAAAGTCGGACCCAAAAGGGGTTAAGCTATGATTCAAATACGATCAAGAAGCCCCCTGGTGGGTTTGGCATTGCGCCGATCAAGAGGGTACTGATAGCTATGTTCTCTTTGGTTCGAATACGACCTATGTTTGAATAAGAAGCCCCCAAATGACCTTGAGAGTTTTTTAACGACTCTAATTCGAATATGATCAAAGTGGGACCCAAAAGGGGTTAAGCTATGATTCAAATACAATCAAGAAGCCCCCTAGTGGGTTTGTCATTGCACCGATCGAGAGGGTACCGACAGCTATGCTTGATGAGCAGGAAGCCCCCAAGTGACCATAATAAGATAAGTCGTAAGGCAGGATACCCATGTTTGAACCGCACATCATGGTAGCAAGTTCTCTTCAGCAACCTTTAACTTTTTGCAAGAGATAAATTCTTCTTGAACCGGGATTTTAAACCGGATATTGAGAGCTTCAAAGCTTTGTGAGGGACAGTTTCCTCTTAAACCGGATTTTGAATCAGATATTGAGAGCTTCAACGCTGTGTGGGCGCTGTGTGGCGTTGAAAGCGTAATGTGAATCCACGGAATGTTGAGGTGAGTGCGGCGGGTTATAAATGATCCTGTATGAGCCGTGTCAGCAACTCGGCCAATGGTTCCTTCCAACTGGCTGATTGAGGTTAACCAAACTGTAGTGGCGGCGACTTGTGCGCATGCCCAGTGAGCCATCCAGTGCAGACGGCGGCTGATAATATATGATAATTTGCCTCCAATTTGTTGGAAGAAACCGGGCTACCCAAGTAGTGACTTGCTCATACTCAATAAACAGCTCATGCAGATAGGTGCGGCCCGGTGTGTTGATGTAGACCAGGCTGCAAGAGACGGATGACAAAGACGACTGCAGCATCAAAGGCAGTACAGACAGATGAATCGGCGCGGTAAACCGGCGCGGACGGGCGAGTTAGTCATGGGCGCGGTAATCCAGGCGGACGAACAAGTTAGCCGCATCATGTTGATGTAAATTGAACCGCAGAGGCGGCGGCTAACACATATATTCGTCAAGCATCTTGTTCGACCATCGCTCTTGCAATGAACAACTGTCCTGCATAAATAACATTGCAGATGAAGGCAAAGATAAACTGCTCTTTGACAAAAATAATATGTGTTAATAAAACAAACTTGGATGAATATCACCTGAGTCGCCCAAACAACAGATGAGTCGGCCGCGGCGTTGTAAGCCGGTGCGGACGGGTGAGTCAATCGCAGGCGCTGACCCGGCAAGTTGATGTAGACCGAGCCGCAAAAGCGGCGACTTGCGCACGTTCGTTGAACAGCTACGGCAAATCAATGTAAACCGGGCCGCAAGGGCGGGGGCTCACACACTTCCACTCGCCGGGTAATGTGGCACAGACAAACGTCGGGTGCAAAGGCTTCTAGTGTGTGCTCCGTACCTGTTGGGGATATAACTACTGAGTGTAAACCGCCCAGGAGGGGCCGGTTTATGCACATCTATATTGAAGCCCATGAAGATATGGAGTATGGCGCTCTACTGTTAAAGCTTAGAGGCCTAGAGCCCAAAGGCGGATTAGGGCCCAAAGTAGTAAACCGCCATAGTTGTATAACTTGTATTGTAAGTTAGGGAAGGGAAGAGACCGAGCCGAACACTTGCATGAGCTGGCCTCGAGATTCTGTAAACCGGCCAGGCGTCAACCTGTGTATATAAAGGGACAACCCGGCGGCGGTTCAAGAACAAGAAACAACAGCTCGAGAGATAGGTAAAGCGGATTCGCTCCCTGCTCATCGAGATCAATCAATACCACAACCACTAGATCGTAGGCTTTTACCTTCACCGCAAGGGGCCTAACCAGTATAAACTTCCTGTGTCCTTTGTTCCGGTTTAACCCCTTTAAGCTAATCTCATTGCGATGGCTCCACGACTAAGTCCTTCTGCTAGGACATCTGACGTGTTAATTCCACGACAGTTGGCCCCCACCGTGGGGCTATCGCACGATGGTTTCGAGTTCTTAAAGGGCAACTTTGAAGGACTCAAAGGGTACGCGGTTGGCCGGATGACCAAGAGTCGTCGCGGCAAGCTCTACATCAACGACGCAGGCTGGGGCCCCGAGGTCGGCTCAATCGAGTATGGGTACCGGGTCCCCTTTGGCGGAATTCACTTTTTCATCGGCAAGATCAGCGAACCGGGCCCTGAGCCAGACATCTCCACCGACCTCGTCGAAATGCTCAGCGTGCAAGTCCTACCCGGGTTCAACCTGCCATGAAGCGTGCGTTTGTAGGGTTCATTCATGGTGCAGAATCTGAACCGGTGTCCGACGGTGAGACGGCCATCTACTCAGATGGTGAATCATCCACTGGCAAAACTGAGTCACTGTACCAATTACAAGATGGCTGGATTGGGGGATATTCCGATGGTGACAGTATTCGGAGCCCCTTTGAACCGCCAAACCGGGTTGCAATCTTCATGGCCGGTACGCAGCCCACCGTGCAATCTTCATCTGCAGCAGCAATGATCTCTGGAGCGGCAGCCGGGGCAGGTGGCCCTGTGCGCCGGCCGGCTCAGGTTCTTGCCGGTTTGCTGGACGCCTTGACGACATTGTTGACCATGGCATTCACCCCGGAGACCCAAGATCAGCATAATGCGGATGTTACAAAACTAAAGGATCAGATAACTCAGGCCAAGGCGGACTTGGCGGCTGAGGAGGCCAGGATGACTGAAGAGCGGGCTGCTTTAGATGCCCAATCACAGCAGATCCAGGCGTAGAATTACCGGCTTATGTAGGATCAGAACACGTCAAACGAAGTAATGAGGAGGAAGTATCGGTCTCGTCTACCGCCGGTTTATGAAGGAATGAATCTCTTCAATACGCCAGGCGCCGGGCCTAGTAATCCAGTAGCAGTAAACCAGACCAAGGCACCTGGGGCGGCGCCGGATCGTCCACGGGTGATAAACCCGCCTCGACGGATGGACAGCCCGCCGCAGTACATAACAACACCGCCAGGTCACTTCTCTAGCCCTTTGGATAACATGATTGCTGCAGCGTCGCGTTTGGCAGCTATTCCGATGGAGGGTGACTCACTGGCGGCGGTTGAGACACGACGGGCTAGGGATCTTCTTCAAAGCGCTGTTGTGCAGCAGCATGCTTATTCCTACAGCCGAGACAGAATACATTCAACCCCCCATCCGAGCAAGAGTTATAGCAGGCACATGGACGAACCGGCTGTGTCAAGCAGTGCGCGGCGCCGTGACGCCCCTCGAGGGCCTAATCTGGCGCATGGAGTTATGAATGCGCAGGACGTAGTGAACAACGGCAGAGCACGACGAGAGGCAGAGTTAGCAGCACAATTGGCAGCGCAGTACCAGAATCATCAAACTGCTCCGGTTCAACCAGCGGCATCAGTTGAACGTGGTTTGGCTTTTAGCTCTTGGGGAGTGCCATGCCTCACCCTGGCTCTGCGTAATGTGCGGTTGCCCAAGGATTTCAAGGGTCCGCGTAAAGTGCCTAATTATACCGCCGATCACCCCCCGAGGCATGGGTTGAAAGTTATGAGATGGCAATGGAGATGCTGGATGTGGACGAAGCGGCGTGTGCAAAATACTTCACCATGATGTTAGAAGGAATGGCTCGTACCTGGCTGAAAAGCCTGCCCGTTAACTCGATCAGTTCATGGGACGAGTTGAAGGCCCGGTTTATAGCAAACTTCAAGGATACGTGCAAGCAACCCATGTCTATTGTGGATCTGGCTGCTTGTGTCCAAGGAGAGAACGAATCAACAACTCATTGGGTGCACCGGGTTTCAAAAATCCTACATTCATCAGGCCGTATTAATCCTGATACGGCAATCATGACCTTGGAGGGTAACTGCCGGTTTATGTCACTGAAGATGAAGTTGGGATGGCTCAAGCATCACTGCAATGATATGGGAATGCTCATGGCAGCTCTGGTTAAGTATGTTGATTCTGATAATACCAAGGACCCCGATTCTGATGAATAAAAGCAGGAGAAGGGAAAGAAGAATGTCGGTACAAAAGGACAGCATAACCAGGCGAGCCACGGGAACAATGGTAAGCGTAAAGCGGAAAATTCAGATTTTGTGGCTAACACCAATATGCAGGGCAATATGCAGCGCCATAAGGGTAAACCGCCCCAGCGCGGTAGAGGCATGAATATGGTGCGCCTGTTAAACCAGCCCTGCCCAAAGCACGGGAAGAAGGAGGTTCCGGCCACGCACCTCTGGAAGGACTGTTTCATCATGAGGGAATTCAAAAACTCTGATCTCTTCCGGTATGATTAGGGTCCATCTGGCGGTTCCGGCCCAGGGTTTCATGGGCCGGGTTATGGTGGTGGCAGTTCAAACTCAGGATTCCAGAATAATCAGGGCAACCAAAAAAACCAAGGTGGTCACAATCAACAGAGTCATCAGGGGAATCAGCAGCAGTCGGGCTATCAGAGCAACCCAAAGCTGTTAAATGGTGGACAGTATCATGTCTTCACTACTAGCCTGTGCAAGCGCGATCAGAAGCTCCATAAAAGGGCAGTAAACTCTCTTGAACCGGCAGTGCCTCGTTATCTATGCTGGTCTGAATAGCCTATTGTTTGGAGTCGGGAGGATCATCCACCCCGGGTTGATAATCCTGGCCATCTGGCTTTGGTGGTTGCACCACAGGTTGGAGGTTATAAGTTTACCATAGTACTCATGGATGGAGGGAGCAGTATTAATATCTTGTATTACGAAACCTTTTGACGTATGGGGTTAACAGATAAGAATCTTAAACCGTCCAACACCATTTTTCACGGTGTGGTGCCCGGTAAATTGGCTTACCCAGTTGGTAAGATAGCTCTGGAGGTGGTTTTTGGTGATGATCATGATTCAAGATCAGAGACGGTGACCTTTGAAGTGGTTAAAATCAGAAGTCCGTACCATGCCTTGTTTGGACGACCGGTTTATGCTAAATTCGTGGCAAGGCCATGTTGTGTTTATCTGCAGCTCAAGATGCCGGGTCATAAGGGGACCATCACTGTTCACAGTAGCCGCGAGATTTCTCTAGAGTGTGAGGAAAGTGATGCGCCTTATGCTGAGTCGGTTTGTGCAATGGAGGAGTTGAAGTTTTATAAGGACAATGTTGATCCGGCAGATATGACTTCTCTAAAGAAGCCCACTACAGAGCATGATCCGGCTTTGAAGTTTAAATCAGCTGATGAGACTAAATTGGTTGATTTTGTTCCTAGCGATTCATCCAAGCAGTTCAGCATCAGTGTCAACTTGGATCCGAAATAGCAAAGTGCGCTCATCGAGTTCATCCATGAGAACCGGGACATCTTTGCATGGAAACCTTCTGACATGCCAGGTGTACCGAGGGAACTCGCTGAGCACACTCTTAATATTGATCCGAAGTTCAAACCGGTCAAACAGTTTCTTCGTTGTTTTAACGAAGAGAGGCGCAAGGACATTGGTGAAGAGGTAGCCCGGCTGTTGGCAGCAGGGTTTATTGTGGAGGTGTTTCACCCAGAGTGGTTGGCTAATCCGGTGCTGGTGCTTAAGAAAAACGGCACTTGGCGGATGTGTGTGGATTACACAGATTTGAACAAAGCTTGCCGAGCTGATCCCTTTGCCCTCCCTTGTATTGATCAAATCATTGATTCTACAGCGGGTTGTGAGCGTTTGAGTTTCTTGGATGCTTATTCTGGTTATCATCAGATCAAGATGGCAGTGAAGGACCAGGAAAAGACATCTTTCATCACTCCCTTTGGAGCCTTCTGTTATGTGTCTATGCCCTTTGGGCTCAAGAGTGCCCAGGCAACTTATCAACGCTGTGTGCAGAACTGTCTTCATACTCAGATTGGGCGCAATGTTCATGCTTATGTGGATGATAGTGTGTTTTTGGTGTACCGGCTGGCAAGCTCTTGGGTTTTCTGTGTCCAACCGGGGAATTGAGGCTAATCCAGAAAAGATGAAGGCTATCACATCCCTGGCTAAACCAGCATGTATCAATGATGTTCAACGTTTGGCGGGTCGTATCGCGGCTTTGAGCCGGTTTATCAGCAGGTTGGGAGAGAAGGCGATCCCTTTGTATCAGATGTTGAAGAAGACAAACATTTTTGTCTGGAGCGATGCTGCTGATGCGGCGTTTGAGGACTTAAAGAAGCAGTTGGCTGAACTGCCGGTTCTTGCTGCTCCAGTTGATAAGGAGCCACTATTCTTATACGTGGCTGCTAATGCCTGGGCTGTCAGCGTAGCTATTGTGGTGGAGCGCAAGGAGGCTGGGAAGGAGTACCCGGTTCAAAGGCCGGTTTATTATATCAGCGAAGTGCTCATTGAGTCAAAGCAAAGATATCCGCATTGGCAGAAGCTGGTGTATGGGGTTTTCATGGCAAGTCGGAATCTTAAACAATATTTTCATGGCCATCCCATCATAGTGGTCAGTTCTGCTCCTTTGGGGGATATAATCCAGAATAGGGAGGCGACTGGCCGGGTTACTAGGTGGGCTATTGAGCTTGGACCACACGATTTGAAGTATTTGCCTCGAACAGCTATCAAGTCCGAGGCCCTTGTGGATTTCATCAATGATTGGACAGAGTTGCAGACACCGGAAGACAAACCGGACAGCACATACTGGACTATCCACTTTGATGGGTCCAGGCAATTGGAGGGCTCGGGGGCTGGAGTTGTCCTTACTTCCCCTCGAGATGATAAAATTCATTATGTTCTTTGCTTAATGTTCCCTTGTACTAACAATGCAGCTGAGTACGAGGCCTTACTCCATGGTCTTCGAGTGGCTAAGGAAATGAACTTAAGCCGTGTACGATGCTTTGGAGACTCAGATCTAGTGGCCCAAGAAGTTTCAAGTACTTGGGATTCTAAGGATCCACTCATGGAGGCTTACCAACGAGAGGTGGATATTGTCGCTGGTCACTTCAAGGGTTATCAAGTGGAGCTTATTGATCGGCGCAAAAATGAGGCAGCTGATGCTTTAAGCCGGCTGGGATCTCAGCGTAAACCGGTGCCGCTCAATACCTTTCTGGATGTCTTGCACAACCCGTCCGTTCAATTGCCTACAGAGGAGGACCTCGCTATTCCTGATCCGGAGGCACAGTTGGTGGCCGCTTTACACATTATTCCGGATAACGGTTCCATACTTGGCGTATATGAACCGGGGTGAGTTGCCAGAAGATGCAGTTTTGGCCAGACAGATAGTCCGGCGATCCAAGTCAATGGTTATTCACAACGGCGAGTTACACCGTTGCAGTGTCTCTGGTGTGTTCCAGCACTGTGTTTCTCCTGAAGAAGGCCGTGAGATTATACAAGAGATCCATGAAGGAGACTGTGGTCATCATGCAGGTTCAAAATCCTTGGTTGCTAAAGCTTTTTGTCATGGTTTTATTGGCTGACGGCTCATGCTGATGTTGAGGACTCGGTGAGGCGGTGTGACGGTTGTCAGAAATTCTCATGACAAGCTCATGTTCTGGCTCAGGAGCTACGAATGATTCCCATCACTTGGCCGTTTGCTACTTGGGGGCTTGACATGGTAGGGCCTTTCAAGCGATCCAAAGATAAGAAGACCCACCTATTGGTGGCGGTTGACAAGTTTACTAAATGGGTTGAAGCGGAGCCAGTAAGCAAGTGTGACGCAGCCACGGCGGTTCAATTCATCAACAAGGTGATCTTCCGTTTTGGTTTTCCACACAGCATCATCACAAATAATGGCACGAACCTCTCCAAAGGTGAGATGGAGGACTTTTGTCAACGAGAACACATCCGGCTTGATGTGTCGTCCGGGGCTCACCCCCAATCTATAGGTCAAGCTGAGAGGGCTAATCAGGAAAATTTGAAGGGTATCAAGCCTCGGCTCATGGTTCCTTTGAAGAGGACGCCGGGTTGCTGGGTGGAAGAATTACCATCTGTGTTATGGAGCATAAATACCACCCCAAATCGATCTACAGGTTATACACCTTTCTTCATGGTTTACGGGGCAGAGGCGGTACTCCCTAGTGATATTCGTCATGATTCGCCCTGGGTTGCCAATTATGTTGAAGCGGACAACGAGCAAGCACGCCAAGAAGCACTGGACCTGTTAGATGAAAAACGGGACATGGCGTTGGCTTGTTCGGCGGTTTATCAGCAAGACCTGTGGCGTTATCACAACCGCCGGGTTAAAACAAGAACCTTTCAAGAAGGTGACTTAGTGCTCCGGCTCATCCAGGATCAGACCGATATGCACAAATTATCCCCTCCTTGGGAAGGGCCCTTTCTGGTCAGCAAGAATCTGCACAACGGATCATAGTACCTCATCGATGTTCGGGAGCACAAAGACTCAAGCAAATCGGAGGAGGAGACCCGTCGGCCGTGGAATATTGCTCATCTACGGCCTTACTACACCTGAGCCATAGGCTCTCATTATGTACATATTTTGACAATGTATATATTATGATCAATATAATAAACTAGCATCCTTGCAACAAGCAGGGCCTCTGCCGTTCTTCCAATATTTCTTGGTTATAAGGTGGCTTCTGCTTATAAAGCGACGTCCTGTTTGCCTTCATCAAGTAAGCCACTCCTATCCAGGTAATCCTCGCATGACCCGCTGAACGTTTGACAAGTCAATCTTATACAGACCCTGAACTTGTCGAAGTTAAAACAATGATTGGTTAGTTGGAGGCCCATCTTAAAAGGCTTTGTCAAATGGTTTAACTCAGCGGCCTGGCAGCCCATGAAAAGCCTCGAATTTGGGCCTGGTAGCCCTTGAAAAGCCTCGACTACAAGTTTTTATTTGATTTTGTTTTTGCAAAGTTTTATCTCTTTTGATAAGGTTCTAAGTTAAACCGGCGTCTAATGACCCGGCCCGACTATATGTCATTACATCAACCCGGTGTTTCTTAACCCGGCATGGCTTACAGTTATTAGCTGTTAGCACATAATAAATTATGAACCGGCATCTCTTAATCCGGTCTGGCATTGACTATAAGTCGCCAGGATGATCATCCGGTGTTTATCATAACCCGACATGGCTTATTATGCACCAGCACAGCATGGTGGGAGTTTTCAAACACTCAAATTTGGGTTATCACCCTTACTACACAAGTTGGTAAACCAACAAAGGTGATTTAATATCACAGGTCTAATATATTTCATATTTCATTACTTTATAACCTTGGTTATGAGAATTCTGGTTCTGTATTGGGTATCATAACTCGTCCGGCGGTAAACCGCCAGGACATGTTTAAATTTTTCAAATGCGGAAGGCAGGATTTTATAAGAAATACTAAGTCACATAAAGCAAGCATAGCAACAATCATGCTGGATTACAATATCAGGTAGCAGTGCACGATGGCAGAAGATCAAAGTATTTCAACTAGCCTATTACAAGGCGCTTTGATGCCCAAAAGAATAATTGTTTGTTGCCCAGAATGCTATATGCGAAAATCAAACCGGCTGCCGGATTATGATTCGTCACCAGGCTGACGTGAAATTGAAGGATCATCTCGCGTCGGTTCAACCTCCTCCTCATCACCAAGTGGCTGGAAGTCAAGGGTGGCCCAATCAATCCTGGTTAAGGCTTGGAAGACAGCTTCGTTGCTTATAAGATTGGACGGTTCAACGTCAGGGGCATATGTGTGCTTACGAATTGGAGGGGTAAGATTCTGTGCTTCTTTCACAGCTGCATCAACCCGTTTGGTGTCTGCATCATAGCTGGACCGATGGACAGACAAGTCAACTTCTTCGGCCAATTGGCTTGCCAGCGGGCGCATCTCCTTCGTCAAGGCTTTGAGGGCTTCATTATCAAAGTCTGACTCGTCTTCTTGTTGGCCAGGATAGCCCTTTGCGATATCTGCCCGATCAAGATCAACAATCCAAGCTTTGGCCCGAGATAGTGTTGTTAAAGCGCCAGCCCTCGCAGCAGCTCGCTTTACCTCTTCTATCTGGGCAGGGGGCATAGACAATTTGGCCAACATACCCTTGATCAACGTTGGTGCCGGTTTGTGGTAGGAGGCTGCACAGATGACTCATTGAGCACCAGTATACAATTGTTCTATCAACATATAGGCTGCTTTCAATTTCATTTGCATATTCGAGCCCAGATGAGCAACATGACTACCTACAACCGTTTAAGAATTTGCTGTTAAACCGGCAACTTCAAATATGTTTAAGAAAGGTTCTTACAAAGAGTACTTACCAAATATTGCAGAAGTCATAGCATTGACATGATGCTTTAGCCCACTTAGCTCTTCTGCCACTGGTTTAAGAGCTGCTTCGGCATCTTCAGCCCGCTTTAATAGAACAGCCTTCTCGGTTTCCCAATCTGCCCGCTCGCTTTTGAAACCATCCTTTAATTGCTCCATGGCAGTTAAAGCGCCCCTCAGTTCATCTTTGGCCTTGGAGGTTTCTGCTTGCTGGGACTTGATGTTTTCTTGAAGATCGGCAATCTGGGAATCTTTGTTGCTCAAGTCAGCCTGCAAAAGACAGATGATGATGTTAAGATTTTCTCAAAGTCCCAAGCACATAACAACTTATACACTTGGCACTTGGGGGCTAATGCGGATTGTTTCTTTTTTGACTATTGTTCAAAGTCCCAAGGCTCAATACAAGTATTAATCTTGGCACTTGGGGGCTAATGCGTAATTGATCAGAAAAATCAAAGGTGAAGGAATTCAACAAGGACAAGTTTTGAACAGGAAGTCCCGATTCATCTTGAAGAGGTGAATCGGCCCTTGGGGGCTACACAGTTGAAGTCGTTTTTATCCAAAGTCCCGGTTCAACTTGAGGAGATTAACCAGCCCTTGGGGGCTACAATGGAGTTGATATACAGTACAAAGAAAATTTATAAAAGTGTTTGGAATGGAAGCTACCTCATAGCGCTCCTTCATCAAGTTGACTAAACCGGCCTCATAGTCACGACTTGCATATAGGCGGTTTAGGTATCCAGAGTGAAGTTCTTGAGCAGTGAGATGAGCACAGCTTGACAGATCAGTCTTACATTTGCCCTTCTCTTCAGCAGCAGATTCCACTTTCGCACTGTGCTTTGACAAAGCGACAGGATTGCCAGGAGAAGTATGGCCAAAACCGGTAATCACAACATCATAAGTTGCTTTATTAGGGCTCACCAGTTTATCTGAGGCTTTGGCCGGGCTCGGTGGATCAGCAGTAGGACTTGGAGGATTGGCAGTCGGACTTGGTGGATCGACATGAGGACTAGCCGGGTTAACTTCTGGCGGATCAACATCAGTGTCCTGACCTTGTGGCACAGGATCATCCATAGCAATATCAGAATCTCCACCAGCACCTTCTGAGGTCCTCTCTGGTTCAATATCATCAGTGGGAGCATTTGTTTTCGCTTTCTTGCTGAGTCAAGCTTTGGCGCTGCAAAATGGCAAACAGAGGTAAATATGGTAAACCGGCGCAAGAAGGCAAAGCTAAAATTATTATGCTTACCCAGAGATGGTCTTGAGGGGAGGCATCTGTGTGGTTGACGAATCGCCAGAGGATGAATTGGAAGTTACCTGATAATTTGAGTCAAACGGATTAAGAGGGTATCGGAAGTAACCCGCCAAGGGATAAGACTTGTTAGAATTACAAGAGACCTCCGCACGGCGCTTCCGGATTGGGGTGCCTGGTAAACCAGAGGAAGTGACTTGCTGGCCACTGTGCCGGGTTGTGCGACGAGCTTCAGGATGATGTGTCTTCAAAGAAAATTCTGGATCCAAATGAGTGAGAGGATGTGAACGTTTCACTTTCTGGACTGCGCGATAGAGTTTTCGTACTGGCACAAGATTGGAATTGGAGGAAAGGGAGATTACCTCTATGTGGTCAGCACGACTGGCTTCCACATCATCCTGGTAATGGTCGTTGTCAATAAGATGTATGAAAAATGAACCGAGGGAGTCAAGTTCTACCTCTTGTTCCGAGTCATCAACATCTTTGGGCGGATCAGATGACTCGGCAGTTTTCTTCTTTGCTGGCCTTTTTGTGGCCTTGCTCTTAGAACGAGGAGCTCTCACCGGTTTGTCTTGTGGTTTTGCTGGTTTATCTTGAGTTTTCCTCTTTTGGAAAGGATCTTTGGCCTGTAAGAATAAACAAAAGGCTATCAGAAAAATGTTAAAGGGGAGATAGATTAAAAAGCAGAAGGATAAATTCTTACCGCTGGCGGCTTGTTGGAGGCATAAAAGGGACGCAACCCAGTCTTGCTGCACTCAGAAATCGGTTCATCTAGCATCTTTTTGACAGACTCAATGACTTCATCATCATTCATCTGTATTTCAGTGTGCCGTTGAGGGTCTTTGACATCCCCGGTATATTCATGCATTAACCTGGTGTGGCGGCTTAAGGGCAGGATACCCCATGAAACCCAACAACGGACGAGGTGAATGCCGGTTAAGCCGTTTGCTAGAAGAGCCCGGAGCTTAGCAAGCTGTGGTGCATATGTTTGTCATTCGTTGGCTGTAAGCTGCTAAGGCAATGGATGTCCATTGCTGAGTCGGTAAGCACGGTAACCCGGCAGAGGATTTTCATCAGTAGGAGCGGTGTTCTGACAGTAGAACCATGTCTGATTCCAATCCTTGGGGTGGCTGTGATGTTTGGCATGAGGAAAATCGACTTCTTTCCTCTTTTGAATTAACACTCCGCCAAATTTAGTATTGGGGCCGTCTGAAAATTTAGTACGGCGGTTTAAGTGGAAGAAATCTCTGAAGAGTTCAACAGTCGGTTCTTCTTGTAGATAAACTTCACAAAACACTTGGAAATTGCAGATGTTGGACACAGAGTTCAGTCCAATGTCTTGAGGATGGAGTTGGAAGTTGGCAAGTAGATCACGGAATTTTTTTTGATCTGGGAGGGCTAAACCCTCGGTCCAGATGCTGCATAAACACAACCACTTCTTCATCTTGAGGTTCAGGAGGGTTTTCGGCACCAGGGACTCTCCAATGAATGACTTCCTTATTTGCCAAAGCGCCAATTAGAACATATCCAGTGAGTTGTTCTTCTATAATCCGGGAGGGAACCCAATTGCAAGAAGAGAATTGTTTGGCCATTTTTGATGACGAACTGTAAAGGAAGTTTACATGCCGTTTCACGGTTCAAGATTGATACACATAAACCGGTGTCAAACCGGGGAATTTAATCAAAGCATGTGTGTGTGTATTAAGACGGATACTGATGATCAGGTAAAGATAGCGGTTTAAGTATGGGCTAATGGTATCTGGCGGATTATCATTTTTACAAGTTAAACCGCCTACAGTCATATGGAGAAAAACAGATCTGAAAATTGCTAAGTGCTACGCAAACAGGTTTCACAAGCTAAGGATTATCATTATGGATCTAACACAGTTCAGGGAAAAAAATATCAAAGCCCTAAAATGGCGATAGCAGAACAGAAAGGATCCAGATGGGATCTGTTTGTGGTCCTAAAGATACTATGGTGAGGCGAAATAATATAAAGCTTCGGCCACAAAGGAAAGATGTGAAGCTTATCTAGATTCAATGAGACAGTAAGATCAAACAACAAACGTGGACGAACACTGATGAACATGGATGAATACCGAAACCCTAATGTAGATCTAGGTTTGAGGAAAGAAGGCTTACCGGATTCACAGGAGTGGTGGAGGAGAGCCGCCGATCTCTGGTACGTTCAGATTGATGCAGCGGCCAGGGTGATGCAGCGCTTGAAGGTCGATGGCGGCGGTGGAGCTGTCGGGCTTAGAGCGATGAGAGGAAGAAGAACAAGCGCGGAAGGGGAAAAGGGAAAGACCACTGGGCCTATTTATAAGGCGAATGGATAAGCAGGCAAGCGCGGGGATCGAGGAGCCCAAAGCGGAAAATGGGGCACAGTTGTTGCCTCGATCTTCGGAAGTTAATTAATAAAGGGAATCTTTATGACTTTTTTATATAGAGATGACATCATGACGATTTACTGCAATTTAAAAAGATGACATCATGGCGGTTTACCAAAGCTCACAGGGAGAAGATATCATGGCGGTTTACGAGGATCATAAGAAGATGTTCAGGGAATTTTTCTAGTTATTGAAGATTGACATGAACAGGTTCAAATCAATCGGGGCCTAATGTTGGGGATATAACTACTGAGTGTAAACCGCCCAGGAGGGGCCGGTTTACGCTCATCTATATTGCAGCCCATGAAGACAAGGAGTATGGCGCTCTACTGTTATAGCTTAGAGGCCCAGAGCCCAAAGGCGGATTAGGGCCCATAGTAGTAAACCGCCATAGTTGTCTAACTTGTATTGTAAGTTAGGGAAGGGAAGAGACCGAGCCGGACACTTGTATGAGCCGGCCTCGGGATTCTGTAAACCGGCCAGGCGTCAACCTGTGTATATAAACTGACGACCCGGTGGCGGTTCAAGAACAAGAAATAACAGCTCGAGAGATAGGTAAAGCAGATTCGCTCCCTGCTCATCGAGATCAATCAATCCCGCAACAACTGGATCGTAGGCTTTTACCTTCACCGCAAGGGGCCAAACCAGTACAAACTTCCTGTGTCCTTTGTTCCGGTTTAACCCCTTTAAGCTAATCTCGTTGCGATGGCTCCACAACTAAGTCCTTCTGCTAGGACATCTGACGTGTTAATTCCACGACAGTACCCGTGGTATAAACCATGTTTGTAGTGAATAATTGTCCTGCGTACAAAAAAATATAGCAGGGCGGAGTAGTACTGCTCAGATGTTTTAATATGTATATAAAAATAGATTGGCTGAATAGCACCTGGTATCTTTATCGGATGAACGCAGACGCCGGCGCTGGATAATGTTGGACATAGTTGATAAAATATCAGATGGTCAATTCATCTAATGATGTACGTGCCGGTACTTATTCACCAAATCAAACATGAGATACTTGACTGATTTGTGTGCATGCATCTCGTCTTGGTCCTTTCCATCCAACAAAAAGTAGTAATACTATTTCTTGGTTCTCGCACAAACTCTGCTGGTATTTATCCTTCACATGGGACGGAGAGTAGTAGCACTTGGTCTAACTCATATATTAGAATGCCCCTGGTTTGTTAGTAGCAGGAGCATCGATTTCTCTCTCTTTTTTAAACTCCAACGTGCTTAGAACTACGGCGGCGGTTTTTTGAGATAACTGAAATGCCGCCGGCTCAGGACCGTGGTAGAAACCGAAGTAGAAGCGGCGTGGACGCCGGCGGGTCAACGGGGAGGCAGCCCCGGATAGACAGCTGCGAAAGCGGGCAATTTGACTGAACTTTCATCTACTGCCACATTGGTTAATAGCATGCTCTTGGTCAATCGTAGAAATGCTTTTGCAAACCGCATGTGCATTCCCTGAGTAACTTGAATGTGCAGTGGCACAAATAATATACTGATAAATAATCCTCCAATTACTATAGCGGTGAAACAGACTTCAGACATACACAACATTTCGGTCTTTTACTAGAAAAGCCAAGTTCCTTCCTCCAGATGTGCGAAGCGGCAGGTAGTCTTCAGCTTCTTGTATTTAGAAGAGGATACAGCAGAGGGGCGCTAGCGACTTGATCAGCCGGCGTCGGCGGCTTTTGACACAGAACCGCAGGCCAAAACAGCGGAAGTGGCTATAAGTGAGCCGTTCTGTCGGGCCGGCTCGCAACGAGGCGGGTCAATAGCCTGCCTCAGGGCGGCTCGTAGACAAGGACTGTCCGACGAGGCAGTGTCTTGCCGTGCGAGGCCACAGAGGAATAGACTGGGTTGTGATCTTCCTTTTGGTAATTTAAAACTGAACCATTACTACTATATCTTCACGTACTAGTGAAGGAAATATGCGCTAGAGGCAATAATAAAGTTATTATTTATTTCCTTATTTCATGATAAATGTTTATTATTCATGCTAGAATTGTATTAACCGGAAACATAATACATGTGTGAATACATAGACAAACATAGTGTCACTAGTATGCCTCTACTTGACTAGCTCGTGAATCAAAGATGGTTAAGTTTCCTAACCATAGACCTGAGTTGTCATTTGATTAACAGGATCACATCATTAGGAGAATGATGTGATTGACTTGACCCATTCCGTTAGCTTAGCACTTGATTGTTTAGTATGTTGCTATTGCTTTCTTCATGACTTATACATGTTCCTATGACTATGAGATTATGTAACTCCCATTTACCGGAGGAACACTTTGTGTGCTACTAAACGTCACAATGTAATTGAGTGATTATAAAGGTGCTCTACAGGTGTCTCCGAAGGTACTTGTTGAGTTGGCGTATTTCGAGATTAGGATTTGTCACTCTGATTGTCGGAGAGGTATCTCTGGGCCCTCTCGGTAATGCACATCACTATAAGCCTTGCAAGCAATGTAGCTAATGAGTTAGTTACGAGATGATGCATTACGTAACGAGTAAAGAGACTTGCCAGTAACGAGATTGAACTAGGTATTGAGATACCGACGATCGAATCTCGGGAAAGTAACATACCGATGACAAAGGGAACAACGTATGTTGTTATGCGGTTTGACCGATAAAGATCTTCGTAGAATATGTGTGAGCCAATATGAGCATCCAGGTTCCGCTATTGATTATTGACCGGAGACGTGTCTCGGTCATGTCTACATAGTTCTCGAACCCGTAGGGTCCGCATGCTTAAAGTTCGATGACGGTTATATTATGAGTTTATGTGATTTGATGTACCAAAGGTAGTTCGGAGTCCCGGATGTGATCACGGACATGACGAGGAGTCTCGAAATGGTTGAGACATAAAGATCAATGTATTGGACAACTATATTTGGACACCGGAATGGTTCCGGGTGAGATTGGGACAATACCGGAGCACCGGGAGGTATATGGGCCTTAATGGGCTTTAGTAGAAAGGAGGGGAAAGGAGCAAGGGAGGGGGCGCCCCCCCAAGCCCAATCCGAATTGGGAGGGGGGCCGCCCCCCTTTCCTTCCTCCCTCCTTCCTCTTCCTTCCCTTTCCCTCTCCAAATAGGAAAAGGAGGAGTCCTACTCCCGGTGGGAGTAGGACTCCCCCGCTTGGGCGCGCCTCCTCCTCCCGGCCGGCCCCCTCCTCCACTCCTTTATATATGGGAGAGGGGGCACCCCATAGACACAACAATTGATCCATTGGATCTCTTAGCCATGTGTGGTGCCCCACTTCACCATAGTCCACCTCGATAATATCGTAGCAGTGCTTAGGCGAAGCCCTGCGTCGGTAGAACATCATCATCATGACCATGCCGTTGTGCTGACGGAACTCTCCCTCAAAGCTCGGCTGGATCGGAGTTCGAGGGACGTCATCAAGCTGAACGTGTGCTGAACTCGGAGGTATCGTGCGTTCAATACTTGATCGGTCGAATCGTGAAGACGTACGACTACATCAACCGCCTTTTGCTAATGCTTCTGCTTGCGGTCTACGAGGGTACGTGGACACACTCTCCCCTCTCGTTTCTATGCATCACCATGATCTTTCATGTGCGTAGGAAATTGTTTGAAATTACTATGTTCCCCAACAGTGGTATCAGAGCCTGGTTTTATGCATAGATGTTATATGCACGAGTAGAACACAAGTGAGTTGTGGGTGATACAAGTCATATTGCTTACCAGCATGTCATACTTTGGTTCAGCGGTATTGTTGGATGAAGTGGCCCGTACCGACATTACGTGTACGCTTACGCGAAACTGGTTTTACCGCCGTGCTTTGCACACAGGTGACTAGCGGGTGTCAGTTTCTCCAACTTTAGTTGAACCGAGTGTGGCTATGCCCGGTCCTTGAGAAGGTTAAAACAACACTAACTTGATGAACTATCGTTGTGGTTTAGGTAAGAACGGTGCTTGTTCAGCCCGTAGCAGCCACGTAAAATTTGCAACAACAAAGTAGAGGACGTCTAACTTGTTTTTGCGGGGCATGTTGTGATGTGATATGGACAAGGCATGATGCTATATTTTTATTGTATGAGATGATCATGTTTTGTACGGAGTTATTGGCAACTGGCAGGAGCCATATGGTTGTCGCTTTATTGTATGGAATGCAATAGCCCTGTAATTGCTTTACTTTATCACTAAGCGGTAGCGACAGTCGTAGAAGCAATAGTTGGCGAGACGACAACGATGCTACGATAGAGATCAAGGTGTCATGCCGGTGATGATGGTGATCATGACGGTGCTTCGGAGATGGAGATCACAAGCACAAGATGATGATGGCCATATCATATCACTTATATTGATTGCATGTGATGTTTATCTTTTATGCATCTTATCTTGCTTTGATTGACGGTAGCATTATAAGATGATCTCTCACTAAATTTCAAGATAAAAGTGTTCTCCTTGAGTATGCACCATTGCCAAAGTTCGTCGTGCCCAGACGCGACGTGATGATCAGGTGTGATAAGCTCTACGTCCATGTACAATGGGTGCAAGCCAGTTTTGCACACGCAGAATACTCAGGTTAAACTTGACGAGCCTAGCATATGCATATATGGCCTCGGAACACTGAGACTGAAAGGTCGAGCGTGAATTATATAGTAGATATGATAAACATAGTGATGTTCACCATTGAAAACTACTCCATTTCACGTGATGATCGGTTATGGTTTAGTTGATTTGGATCAAATGATCACTTAGATGATTAGAGGGATGTCTGTCTAAGTGGGAGTTCTTAAGTAATATGATTAATTGAACTTAAATTTATCATGAACTTAGTACCTGATGGTATTTTGCATGTCTATGTTATTGTAGATAGATGGCTTGTGTTGTTGTTCCGTTGAATTTTAATGCGTTCCTTGAGAAAGCAAAGTTGAAAGATGATGGTAGCAATTACACGGACTGGGTCCGTAACTTGAGGATTATCCTCATTGCTGCACAGAAGAATTATGTCCTGGAAGCACTGTTGGGTGCCAGGCCTGCTGCAGATGCAACTGACGATGTTAAGAACGTCTGGCAGAGCAAAGCTGATGACTAATCTATAGTTCAGTGTGCCATGCTTTACGGCTTAGAACCGGGACTTCAACGACGTTTTGAACGTCATGGAGCATATGAGATGTTTCGGGAGTTGAAGTTAATATTTCAAGCAAATGCCCGGATTGAGAGATACGAAGTCTCCAATAAGTTCTATAGCTGCAAGATGGAGGAGAATAGTTCTGTCAGTGAACATATACTGAAAATGTCTGGGTATAACAATCACTTGATTCAACTGGGAGTTAATCTTCCGGATGATAGTGTCATTGGCAGAATTCTTCAATCACCGCCACCAAGCTACAAGAGCTTCGTGATGAACTATAATATGCAAGGGATGAAGAAGACAATTCCCGAGCTCTTCGCAATGCTAAAGGCTGCGGAGGTAGAAATCAAGAAGGAGCATCAAGTGTTGATGGTCAACAAGACCACCAATTTCAAGAAAAAGGGTAAAGGGAAGAAGAAGGGGAACTTCAAGAAGAACGGCAAACAAGTTGCTTCTGTAGATAAGAAACCCAGGTGTGGACCTAAGCCTGAGACTGAGTGCTTCTACTACAAACAGACTGGTCACTGGAAGCGGAACTACCCCAAGTATTTGGCGGATAAGAAGGATGGCAAGGTGAACAAAGGTATATGTGACATACATGTTATTGATGTGTACCTTACCAGAGCTCGCAGTAGCACCTGGGTATTTGATACTGGTTCTGTTGCTAATATTTGCAACTTGAAACAGGGACTACGGATTAAGCGGACACTGGCTAAGGATGAGGTGACGATGCACATGTGAAATGGTTCCAAAGTCGATGTGATCGCCGTCGGCACGCTACCTCTACATCTACCTTCGGGATTAGTTTTAGACCTGAATAATTGTTATTTGGTGCCAACGTTGAGCAAGAACATTATATCTGGATGTTGTTTGATGCGAGACAGTTATTCATTTAAATCTGAGAATAATGGTTGTTCTATTTATATGAGTAATATCTTTTATGGTCATGCACCCTAAAAGAGTGGTGTATTTTTGATGAATCTCGATAGTAGTGATACACATATTCATAATGTTGAGGCTAAAAGATGCAGAGTTGATAATGATAGTGCAACTTATTTGTGGCACTACTGTTTGGGTCATATTGGTGTAAAGCGCATGAAGAAACTCCATACCGATGGACTTTTGGAATCATTTGATTATGAATCACTTGGTACTTGCGAACCATGCATCATGGGCAAGATGACTAAAACGCCGTTCTCCAGAACTATGGAGCGAGCAACTGATTTGTTGGAGATCATACATACTGATGTATGTGGTCCAATGAATGTTAAGGCTCCCGGCGGGTATCGTTATTTTCTCACCTTCACAGATGATTTAAGCAGATATGGGTATATCTACTTAATGAAACATAAGTCTGAAACATTTGAAAAGTTCAAAGGATTTCAGAATGAAGTTGAAAATCATCGTAACAAGAAAATAAAGTTTCTACGATCTGATCGTGGAGGAGAATATTTGAGTTACGAGTTTGGTCTACATTTGAAACAATGCGGAATAGTTTCGCAACTCACGCCACCCGGAACACCACAGCGTAATGGTGTGTCCAAACGTCATAATCGTACTTTTCTAGATATGGTGCGATCTATGATGTCTCTTACTAATTTACCGCTATTATTTTGGGGTTATGCTTTAGAGACCACTGCATTCACATTAAATAGGGCACCATCAAAATCCTATGAGACAATGCCTTATGAACAGTGGTTTGGCAAGAAACCAAAGTTGTCGTTTCTTAAAGTTTGGCGCTGTGATGCTTATGTGAAAAAGCTTCAACCTGATAAGCTCGAACCCAAATCGGAGAAATGTGTCTTCATAGGATACCCAAAGGAAACTGTTGGGTACACCTTCTATCATAGAACTGAAGGCAAGACATTTGTTGCCAAGAATGGATCCTTTCTAGAGAAGGAGTTTCTCTCGAAAGAAGTGTGTGGGAGAAAAGTAGAACTTGATGAGGTACCTGTACCTGCTCACTTATTGGAAAATAGTTCATCACAGAAATCGGTTCCTGTGACGACTACACCAATTAATGAAGAAGCTAATGATATTGATCATGAAACTTCAGATCAAGTTACTACCAAACCTCGTAGGTCAACCAGAGTAAGATCTGCACCAGAGTGGTACGGTAATCCTATTCTGGAGGTCATGTTACTTGACCATGGCAAACCTACGAACTATGAGGAAGCGATGATGAGCCCAGATTCCACAAAATGGCTTGAGGCCATGAAATCCGAGATGGGATCCATGTATGAGAACAAAGTATGGACTTTGGTTGACTTGCCCGATGATCGGCAAGCCATCGAGAATAAATGGATCTTCAAGAAGAAGACTAACGCTGATGGTAATGTTACTGTCTACAAAGCTCGACTTGTTGCGAAAGGTTTTCAACAAGTTCAAGGGGTTGACTATGATGAGACTTTCTCACCCGTAGCGATGCTTAAGTTTGTCCAAATCATGTTAGCAATTGCCGCATTTTATGATTATGAAATTTGGCAAATGGATGTAAAAAACTGCATTCCTGAATGGATTTCTGGAAGAATAATTGTATATGATGCAACTAGAAGGTTTTGTCGATCCAAAAGGTACTAACAAAGTGTGCAAGCTCCAGCGATCCATTTATGGACTGGTGCAAGCCTCTCGAAGTTGGAATAAACGCTTTGATAGTGTGATCAAAGCATATGGTTTTGTACAGACATTTGAAGAAGCCTGTATTTACAAGAAAGTGAGTGGGAGCTCTATAGCATTTCTAATATTATATGTGGATGACATATTGTTGATTGGAAATGATAAGAATTTCTGGATAGCATAAAAGCATACTTGAATAAAAGTTTTTCAATGAAAGACCTCGGTGAAGCTGCTTATATATTGGGCATGAAGATCTATAGAGATAGATCAAGACGCTTAATTGGACTTTCACAAAGTACATACCTTGATAAAGTTTTGAAAAGGTTAAAAATGGATCAAGGAAAGAAAGGGTTCTTGCCTGTAATACAAGGTGTAAAATTGAGTCGGACTCAATGCCCGACCACTGCAGAAGATAGAGAGAAAATGAAAGATGTTCCCTATGCGTCAGCCATAGGCTCTATCATGTATGTAATGCTGTGTACCAGACCTGATGTGTGCCTTGCTATTAGTTTAGCAGGGAGGTACCAAAGTAATCCAGGAGTGGAACACTGGACAACGGTCAAGAACATTCTGAAATACCTGAAAAGGACTAAGGATATGTTTCTCGTTTATGGAGGTGACAAAGAGCTAGTCGTAAATGGTTATGTCGATGCAAGCTTTGACACTAATCCGGATGATTCTAAATCGCAAACCAGATACATGTTCATATTGAACGGTGGAGTTGTCAGTCGGTGCAGTTCTAAACAAAGCGTCGTGGCAGAATCTACATGTGAAGCAGAGTATATAGCTGCTTCGAAAGCAGCAAATGAAGGAGTCTGGATGAAGGAGTTCATATCCGATCTAGGTGTCATACCTAGTGCATCGGGTCCAATGAAAATCTTTTGTGACAATACTGGTGCAATTGCCTTGGCCAAGGAATCCAGATTTCACAAGAGAACCAAACACATCAAGAGACGCTTCAATTACATTCGGGACCAAGTCCATGTGGGAGACATAGAGATTTGCAAGATACATACGGATCTGAATGTTGCAGACCCGTTGACTAAGCCTCTTCCACGAGCAAAACATGATCAGCACCAAGGCTCCATGGGTGTTAAAATCATTACTGTGTAATCTAGATTATTGACTCTAGTGCAAGTGGGAGACTGGAGGAAATATGCCCTAGAGGCAATAATAAAGTTATTATTTATTTCCTTATTTCATGATAATTGTTTATTATTCATGCTAGAATTGTATTAACCGAAAACATAATACATGTGTGAATACATAGACAAACATAGTGTCACTAGTATGCCTCTACTTGACTAGCTCGTGAATCAAAGATGGTTAAGTTTCCGAACCATAGACATGAGTTGTCATTTGATTAACGGGATCACATCATTAGGAGAATGATGTGATTGACTTGACCCATTCCATTAGCTTAGCACTTGATCATTTAGTATGTTGCTATTGCTTTCTTCATGACTTATACATGTTCCTATGACTATGAGATTATGCAGCTCCCGTTTACTAGAGGTACACTTTGTGTGCTACCAAATGTCACAACATAACTAGGTGATTATAAAGGTGCTCTACAGGTGTCTCCGAAGGTACTTGTTGAGTTGGCGTATTTCAAGATTAGGATTTGTCACTCTGATTGTCGGAGAGGTATCTCTGGGCCCTCTCGGTAATGCACATCACTATAAGCCTTGCAAGCAATGTAGCTAATGAGTTAGTTACGGGATGATGCATTACGTAACGAGTAAAGAGACTTGCCGGTAACGAGATTGAACTAGGTATTGAGATACCAACGATCGAATCTCGGGCAAGTAACATACCGATGACAAAGGGAACAACGTATGTTGTTATGCGGTTTGACCAATAAAGATCTTTGTAGAATATGTGGGAGCCAATATGAGCATCCAGGTTCAGCTATTGGTTATTGACCGGAGACGTGTCTCGGTCATGTCTACATAATTCTCGAACCCGTAGGGTCCGCACGCTTAAAGTTTGATGATGGTTATATTATGAGTTTATGTGTTTTGATGTACCAAAGGTAGTTTGGAGTCCCGGATGTGATCACGAACATGACAGGGAGTCTCGAAATGGTCGAGACATAAAGATCAATATATTGGACGACTATATTTGGACACCGGAATGGTTCCGGGTGAGATTGGGACAATACTGGAGCACCGGGAGGTTATCAGAACCCCCCGGGAGGTATATGGGCCTTAATGGGCTTTAGTGGAAAGGAGGGGAAAGGAGCAAGGGAGGGGGCACAGCCCCCCCAAGCCCAATCCAAATATTCGAGAGCAGGATATACCTAAGACAGCTTTTACCACAAGGTACGGGCTATATGAGTATACCATTATGTCATTTGGTCTGACTAACGCACCTACCTATTTCATGAACATGATGAAGAAGGTGTTTATGGAGTTTTTGGATAAGTTCGTCGTGGTATTCATTGATGGCATATTGGTCTACTCGAAGAATAAAGAGGAGCATAAAGAGCATTTGCGTTTGGTACTTGGGAAGCTCAGAGAACATCAGTTATATGCCAAGTTCAGTAAGTGTGAGTATTGGTTGAAGGAAGTTGGATTCCCCGGACATGTTATATCCAGAGAAGGAATAGCAGTAGACCCCACCAAGGTTGTCACTGTGACAAATTGGCAAGCACCCACGTCAGTTGGAGAAATCCGGAGTTTTCTTGGACTCGCAGGATACTACAGGAGGTTCATTGAAAATTTCTCGAAGATTGCAAATCCTATGATAGATTTGTTGAAGAAGGACACCAAGTTCAAATGGACTGAGGAATGTGAGGCCAGGTTTCGGGAATTGAAGAAACGTTTGGTTAAAGCTCCAGTTTTGATTCTTTCGGATCAACGCAAGGATGATCAAGTGTATTGCGACGCTTCTCGTCGAGGACTTGGAGCAGTGCTTATGCAGGAGGGAAGAGTTGTTTCATATGCCTCACAACAGCTTAAACCCCATGAGTTGAATTATGCTACACACCATTTGGAGTTAGCAACCGTAGTGCATGCGTTGAAGACACGGAGACATTTTCTCATCGGAAACCATTTTGAGGTGTACACGGATCACAAGAGTTTGAAGTATATCTTCATGCAGAAGGAGTTGAATCTCAGGCAGAGGAGATGGTTGGAGATCATCAAGGATTATGACATGAGGTTGCATTATCATCCTGAAAAGGCTAACGTAGTAGCCGATGCGTTGAGTCGAAAGAGTCATGTCAGTACGCTCATGACTGGAGAGTTACCCAAGGAGTTAGCAGAGGATCTTTGTGAGCTATGTTTGGAGATAGTTCCGAGAGGCTATGTAGCAGCATTGGAGATTCAGTCTACTTTGATGGATAATATCAGAGAAGCTCAGAAGACGGACAAGGAGATTGTCGAGATAAAGGAAAGGATGAGCAAAGGAAAGGCAAAAGGATTTCGTGTAGATGAGAACGATACCTTATGGTTCGAGGACCGCGTATATGTGCCTAATGACCCAAAGATCAGGAAGTTGATTTTGCAGGAGGCCCATGATTCGCCTTATTCGATTCACCCAGGAAATAACAAGATGTATCTAGATTTGAAGGACAGTTTCTGGTGGACCGGAATGAAGAAGGATATTGCGGAGTATGTAGCAGTTTGTGATGTATGTTAGAGAGTGAAGGCAGATCATCAGAAACCATCAGGATTGCTACAGCCATTGTCGATACCCGAATGGAAGTGGGATAAACTAGGCATGGATTTTATCAAGGGATTGCCCAGGACTCGTTCAGGCTATGACTCGATATGGGTTGTAGTCGATCGTTTGACGAAAGTAGCATATTTCATCCCAGTGAAGACCACTTACACCAGTGCTAAGTTGGCAAAGATATACATGACCAGGATCGTATGTCTGCATGGAGTTCCGAGGACCATTGTATCAGATAGAGGAACCCACTTTACCTCAAAGTTCTGGAATCAGTTGCATGAGACTTTGGGTACCAGGCTAGAATTTAGTACTTCCTTTAATCCACACATAGATGGACAAACCGAGAGAGTCAATCAGATTCTGGAGGACATGTTGAGAGCTTGTGCGCTAGATTATGGATCTAGTTGGGACGGCCATTTGCCATATGCAGAGTTCTCTTACAACAACAGCTATCAAGCCAGATTTAAGATGGCCCCTTTCAAAGCTTTTGTACGGAAGGAGGTGCAGGACATCGTTGTTGTGGGATGAAGTGGGAGACCGTCAGTTGTTTGGACCAGATTTGATTAAGGAGTCTGAAGAGAAGGTTAAGCTGATTCGTTATAGACTCAAGGTAGTCCAGTCAGGCAGAAAAGCTATGCGGATTCTAAGTGCAAGGAGACAATTTACGAAGTCGGAGACAGAGTGTATCTTCATGTGTCCCCACTTCGAGGAGTTAAGCGATTTGCAGTTAAGGGAAAGTTAGCACCACGTTTGTGGGACCATACAAAGTTTTGGAACGTATGGGAGAAGTTGCTTATAAGTTGGAATTGCCTGAAGGATTGTCAGGAGTTCACAATGTGTTCCATGTTTCCCAGTTGAAGAAGTGCCACGCAGTGATGGCTGATATTCCTCTGAGAGATACAGTGCCACTGGAAGCGATTCAGTTGGATAGCGGTTTGAACTACAAGGAGAAATCAGTCAAGATTCTTGAGTTTGCCAGCCGAGTCACACGCAGCAAGGTTGTCAAGTTCTGCAAAGTTCAGTGGAGCCACCATACCAAGGATGAAGCCACCTGGGAACGAGAGGAAGACCTACGGAAGGACCACCCTCACCTATTTTCTAGCCAACCTGAATCTCAAGGGCGAGATTCATCTTAAGGGGGGTTGGTTTGTAACATCCTAAATTTTCAATTTGGAATGTTATACATTAGATCATCATTGCATATCATATTTTATTGCATTCTGGCTTGATCCTAGAAATTCTACGCAACCCAAGGACCCACGGAGAGAGTTGGGGATTTTGTTATTTTCATATTTGAGTTTTCTCAAATTCTGTTAAGAGGATCATTTGATTTTAATTATTTTTCTCTTTGAATATTTCCAATACGAAAATAAAAGAGAGGGGATAAAATGATTTCCCCAAAATAAAGAAATATTGGAGGTTAAATATTAAAATCAAATAAGAATTTTATTCGGAGTTTTATTGCTATTTTATTTGAATTAGGAAAAAAATATGATTTTCAAAATTGCATTAGAGGCCCAAATATATGTTCACTTTGTCCGCGATATTTTCAGAGGATGGGGAAAATTTATTTCAGGATTTTTGGAGTCCGTTTAGTATTTCTTTTCTTTGTTTTTCTCCATGCGGAATTAGTTAATAAAAAAAGGGAAACCACCTTACCGGGCCGTGTCCGCCTGGGACACCGACCCGGCCAGCCTCTTATAAGGCCGAGGCCCGAGCCGCCGCCGCCGCCAGCCCGCCCCGCCGCCCGAACCCTAACCCTAGCCACGCGGCCGCCGCCGCGACTCGCGCCGCCGCCGCGTCGTCTCGTCGCCGCCGGACGCCGACCCCGCCCGCCACCGCCGGACGCCACCCTCGCCGGAGTTGCCCACCGCTGCTGCCGCCGTCACGCTAGCCGAGGTAGCCGTCGGTTTTATTTTAAAAACCGTTCGGTTTTATTCGAAAACCTAGATGCATTTTTTTATTAGATCGGTTTTATTTTATCGGTTTAATTAAATAGCGGACGTTCATCCGAACATTCGTTTTAATGAACGTTGTTCACCCGTTAGCCGCAGGTAGCGAACATTCATTCATTAGCCTGTTCATCAGTTTTATTTTTCTAGGGTTTTTCCGCGATTATTTTCGATCGCGATTTTTGCCCTGATCTTCGTTTTAGTTTATCTTTTCGCTCATTTATCGGAATCAGGTAATTCAAGCACCTAGATCTTCATCTCGAAGCCCTCTTTCTGTTTAACCAACTTGAACAAGATTTTTGTACTGTAAAATTTGACTTTAGTCCAAAATAGTAAATGAATCTTGTTTTTTTTGCAGTTGAGTTTCGTTGCTTCGTTTGATTTGATTCTTTTTGCAAACCGGAGTTCTTAAGTTGAACTTTCTGGTTAGATTCTATTATTTGAGTTTTACCTGTGCTTCTAGTTGAGTGCTTATTGTATGCTTTGTTTGTTTGCGATAGAGTACCCAGAGTGCGAAGCGTGCAACTATGAGTCTCTAGGTTTCACGGAACATCAGCAAGACAAGTAACACTTTGATCATACCTCTTTACTACCCAATTTTATTGCATTAGATCAATCCTCAAACAATTGCATGGTTAGGATCTGATTAACATGTGGGTTTTGGGAAGTAGATGATGAGGTAAAACATATTGCCCTATTTACCTACCAAACCTTTGGGGAGTTACTTCTACGTTATGCTTATGCTGCTATGCTATGCTCGTAGACGTGGTTTGGTTTAAGTGATTCATGACAGATGTGAGAGTTATTATTAATGGTTTTCTTAAGGTGGCTACTTTAATACACATCTGGGTGGATTGCTTGAGGCACCCTGGAGTACCCAGTGGTTGTCAGGGCACCTGGAGAATCCGGTGTTGTCCTAGGATATCATGGAGTACCCGTGTGATCATCCTACGGTCCTCCACCCAGGCTCAAAGGGATCATAAGATTATTCATGCTAGAAACTTCCATGTGCAGCCACAAGCTATTGTGGGCTCTAGCATAGTTCAGTAAGTTGCAAGACCTCTTTGAGTAGTGGGCTAGCAGATGTAGGGGAAAGTAGGTGTAACTGTCCACCCAGAGTAAAGAGTTATTGTTTCAGAAAGACTGTGTCTCATTTCTCTGATCATGGATGTATTCGACTCTTGTGGGGAGAAGTGTGCAAAACTCTGCAAAGTGTACAAATTATACATGGTTAGCCGTGTCCCCGGTTATGGACGTTTTGAGTATCTAGTTCTTGGATTATCATATTGATCTCATCACTCTTAATATAATTTGATTGGGTTTAATGATGATGCTTAATTGGGATTGAGTTGGAGGAACCTTTTCAATGTTTGACAACCACCATGATAGTTAAATAAAATTTATTCCTTTGTTGTAGGGAAAAATTGGCTTTATGCAAAACTGTAACCCTAGAGCTTTCCACCAGCCAAATGTGCATGTAGTAGTAGCAATTATTCTGTTCATTACTCTATGTGTTACATTGCCAGCATATTCCATGTGCTGACCCATTTCGGGCTACAGCGTTCATGTTGCAGACTTTTCAGACGACGAGTAAGGTGCCATAGGTCGTTGGCTTTCACTTAGTGATGCCGTTGGAGTTGATGGACTCACTTTGTCTTCCAAGCCTTCCGTTGTTATCGATTTTAGATGGCCTTAAGCCATATTATTGTAATAAGTTCTCTTTTGAGACATTTGATGTCATAAGAGTGTGATTGCTACTCTGTTATAAATCCTCAAGTACTGTGCATGTCAGCATTACCGATCCAGGGATGACACTGATGCACAGAGACTAGACTGTTTGAGGTCTGGTCGCTATAGTACACCACAGTCCTCGGACGAGAGAAGGATCTAAAGGAGGAACAGAGGAAGAATCCCGCCGTGATCCAAGTTTGCGTGCATGACTTATGCTTGGTCTACCACTTATGCCATGCCAATGATGAATGCCAGGATTTTAAGAACTTCCTCAAGAGCAACCTACTCAAATTCGTTACTGTAGACTTTACGAATGACAAAAGAGTCCTGGGTCAGATAGACCTCGTTGTTGGCAACCCCTTCGACCTCCAGAAGAATCAGCTGCTGTCCTCCAGTGGTCAGCCTTCAATGCTGATCCTGGCAGGAGCCATGGTTCATCCTTCGTACGGTAAACTGGAGAAACCTCATTACACGTTTCATCGTCATGCATGGCAGCGGAATGTACTAGATATAGACCACATCCACTACGCTGCAATGGATGGCTACCTTTGTTTCAATATCTACAAGGGTTGGATGAAGAGCAAGAGGCAAGTGTGCGGTTCAAGCAAAGAAGTATCGGTCAAGAGGAAGAGGGACAAGGACGAAGTCGAGGACGTGGACGAGGACTCCGAGTAAGGTGTCAGTGTCGTTGCTCATGGTGGTTCTAATGCAGTGTCTACCGGATTAGTTGCATAGTTTAATTTCAGGTGTGCTTAGTTTAATTTCAGGGGTGTGTTGTGCTGAGCCCCTAGCAGAACTATGTTATGTTTCTTCTCGTTACTTTAACTCTTCAGTATACTAGTAGTATTTCTTTAATAGAATTTAGCACCCCATTTAAGCAAGTACTAGCTTTTTTAATAGTACTATATGCATAATTTGGCGACGAGCGCTCTCTATATGTACCACCTTTTTTTTAATTTCAAGTTTCGCTCCATGGCGCAATCCATCAAAACTACCACTGTACGAAAGTGGAGTATATACATTTTTTAAAAGGCTAGAGGGCGGCGCAGTCGAGCTTGGTCGGTTTCACGAGAGGCGAGGGCCTTTGTGATTTGACGGCTCATTACTACTGTAAAATCGAATAGTACTGCGCCGCCCGCTGCACGCCCGGCTCAACACACCTCCTCGCCTCCATCAAACCCCTCCGTTAAACCCGCATGCAAACCGAGAATCCTACTCCGGCAACACGTCCATTCATGAGCGGGCCGGAATTAAACACGACACCGGCCGAGCTCCTCCCGTCCGCCCTCAGTTTAAACGAGGCCAGACGCCGGCCAAGCTCCTCCCGTCCGCCCTCTATTTACACGAGGCCAGTCAGACAGCGGGCAAGAATCGCACCCCTCCACCGCTACCCCATCCCCTCCTTCACCATTTTCTCCACTCTTTCGATGGCTTCCGAGGAGCCATTCTCCGGCATATTACCCGGCAGGGTGGCCTGCTGAGCCCTCCGGATACGGGCGAGGCCGCTTGGTGCTTCACCAACCTCGCTTGGCCCGACGGAGCCAGTTGCCACCCCAAGCAGGCGCATGGTTCAGCAACTCGCCACTCCAGTTCAGCTTGATGTGGAGTGGTGAGTTGCTCCACACCGGCACGACGGCGAGCATGCCGGTACGGGCGTTGTCGCTGCCGCGTCGTACCACGCCACCAGTGTCTGCGGTGGCCGCGCCTCCTGTGTCTGTGGGCGCGCCTCCCGTGCCTGCGGCAGCGCCATGCAGGCAGAGACAGAAGCAGGGTGCGTGGAGAGTGATGAGTCGGTGGCCAGCTTCTCGGTGTCCGCCGCCATCATCGAGGAGAATTAGAACACGGGAGGCCCCCATCACTTGGGACCCATGAAGGCCACTGCTGAGGCGACGACTACGCATTCAGGTGGTTTGTTTGCTGCTTCGTCTCTTCCGAGGACCTTCGTCGATCCTGCAAGTGTCTGACGGACATGAGGAAGACAAAGGGATCCACGGGCGGCCATTTAGATTATGCACTCCCTCTGCAGCTGGCGGGAAATATTTGTTCTAAGAATGGATAAATTGTATGTATCTATAACTAAAATAAGTCTAGATACATCCATTTGTAGGAAAAGTATTTCCGGACGGAGGGAGTATTAATTATACCAAGAGAGCCGGATTGGCACCACTTAGTTCATGTAAATGTAATGAAATCCATCATGTTTATATGAAGATCCGGACTTTTTATACGAAATCATTCATGCTTATATGAAACCAGTCTGTGTTTGCACGAAATTCATCTGGTTGGTTAGAGTTGTGAAAATGTATGCCGCTGGCGTTTGATGTCGTCCTCCACGGAAGGAAGCAGGAGGAAATTTGCCGACTGCCATTGGAGATGCTCTTATGCTAGAAATAATAGAGTGACATACAATCCATTTGAGTTAATTGCCTGTATGATTTTCCCTCTATAAAAACTTAATTGCATGTACAGTGTACACATGACTTGCAGGGTGGCTACAACTTCGCACATAAAGTTAAAAAGAAACAAGCCCATCCTTAATCTTGTATTCTAAGTACTCTGTGGGTTCCACTGTCAGTACAGTAGCGAAAGAAGTATATGTTAAATAAGTAATATATAATATAAAAATCTAAAGTTTAAAGATAGAATTCGAACTCATGTCATCGCGGTGCGAGCATCCGGCGCTAACCAGTCCAACACATTTTTGTTGTAGACCATGCTGGAGATATATCTCCATATCTACTCTTATACTCCATTCGTTCCTAAATATTTGTCTCTTTCAGATTTCAAATGGACTACCACATACGGATGTGTATGTATACATATTTTAGAGTGTAGATTCACTCATTTTGCTCCATATGTCTTTTTAGGAAGGGCTAAGATTTCTCCTTGATTTATTTATGAGGTATCCAGATGGCACTGCACCGCCAAGAAAAGAGGGTAACATCAAAATTATGGACTACTTTTTTGAGTATGTTGGTAAGGTCCGGTCACAGTCACTTGTTGAATCTCTAAAAATACAAATACTCCCTCCGTCTGGAAATACTTGTCATCAAAATGGATAAAAGGAAATGTATCTACACGTATTTTAGTTTTAGATACATCTCTTTTTATCCATTTTGATGAAAAGTATTTTCGGGCAGAGGGAGTATTTAGGAACGGAGGGAGTAGAAAACAGATTTGGTGATGATGGTGTGCGTGCCATCCTGCAATATAGGCCGTCGGATTTATATCTAACGGATAGGAAAGGAACTATGGCAATTTTGCAAAAATATACCCACACGCCTCTCCACGTTCGCAAATAAGGCCTTCCCTTGTTTAGCATTTTCTCTCACAAGATAAACTACTCATACAAATGCATCTTGATGTTCCGTGCTACGCACGGGCAGCTAGATAGTTTCTTTTAAAATAGTTGATGTGATAATTGGGTTGAGGTGATATATTTTATGTCTACCCCAAATGATTTCAGATTCACTAGTAGTAACAAAGAAAAGGTTGCCTTGTTAATTAACAGAAAACATGGTGAAAACTATCACATGGGGCCGGTAAAAACAAGGCACACTAGGTTCAGTGTCATCGTCACTATAGCTGTGCGCGCGCGAGAAGTCTACATATCGAGGGGGTACTGAGCGAGGCACAGAGACACAATGTTTTTGTGAGAAACCAATTGACTGATTATGATCAAATCGAGTTGTCACCCTTCTGCTATCGTCGTTGGGGTGGGGGGATGGGTAGGGAGAGAAAGACGTATCGAGAGTGTGCGCGGTAGGCACAGAGGCACAACTAGCGAGTGTGTGTGTATGTGTGTGTGTTTGAAAGAGGAGTAGATAGACTACTATCAAGATCGAGGTGCCACCCTACTCCTTCGGTTTTGGGTAGTGTGTGTGTATGTATGTTTGAGAGAGAAGCCAGTCGATAGATTAGTATCAAGATCGAGGTGTCACCCTACTCCTTCGGTGTTGGGAAGTGTGGGTGTGTGGGTGTGTGGGTGTGTGTGCGCAGGGGGGGGGGAGTGACACTCACATATCTCTACTCTTATAAAAAACAGAGTTGGTGATGATGGTGTTCCTGCCATCCTGCAATATAGGCCGTCCGATTTATATCCGACGGATAGGAAGGAAACTATGGCAATTTTGCAAAAAGATACCCACACCCCTCTCCGCATTTGCAAATAAGGCATTCCCTCATTCATCCTTTTCTCCCACAAGATAAACTACTCATACAAATGCATCTTGATGTTCCGTGCAACGCATGGGCATCTTGTTAGTAGGGAGAAGGAGTTTGTGTGACACATATCTAGCTATATTAAGGGATAGGTAGATAGCATTTGTGCGAGGCATACTTAAAGCATCACGAAGATAAACAAATGGTGTGCATGCAAGTGCCGGAAAAAATGAAGCGAGAAACAATGTGCGTGTGTGTGTGTGTGTGAGAGAGAGAGAGAGACAGAGAGAGAGAGAGAGAGAGAGAGAGAGAGAGAGAAATCTCAAAACAAAAGGTGCTCTATTGGAATCCCATTGTATGTATTCATATGGTTCCGGAACTCGAGTTAACCTTAGGCATATGTGTGAGAGACATTATTATACTTTGAGACATTAGTGGTTGTGGGTGGGTGGAATTAAAGGGGTGGGCGTGTTAGACAGAGAGAGCGTGTGTGTTTTTGTGTGAGAGACTTGTAGGTTGGGGTAGAAAGACGAATTTAACCTTGATGGAAGGAGAGAAATACACAAAGTGCGCGTGTGTGATTCCGATTCCCACAAGGAAATGAGATATGTATGCGTGTGAGAGAGATTGTACAATTCATTCACGTATCACTATCTAGCGATCGTGGACGTGCATCGCTTGAACATAAATCAATATCTACTTCGTATCGTGGCCAAAGGTACAATATCGATTCAACGCTATAAAGATTGGACACTCCCATATCACATTTTTTTCTATTTAAATAAACCTTTTCAGTTGTGCATGCCAAAGTTACAGTGATGTTTCTTCAAACCACCAATGTAGATATCATGTACATGCACCATTGTTACTCTTGCATTCAAATTCATTAGTCTTGGATGATTTAAGTTTCTATTTTGAAGTAATCTATGTAATATTCATACATGAATTCAACGGGTACGCAATTTATGAAATGTAGGCTATGTAATCAGATGAGGTAACACTTTTAAGTAGCGGACTACAATATCCATTTCTTTTTGTGCGCCTCTACACTAACACGTCAATGCATTATGTTTAAAGTAAATAACTAGTGGCACTAATTATCTATTTACACGAGAAACACATAGGCTGAGCGTTTGATCCCTTTTTGTGAATGCGCCACTACACCCGTACGATTGGCCGCGCCCGTGGGAAAGTCCAAGTTATCGGCGCATCATCCCGAGTTATTGTCTTTTTTCTGGGGTGGACTTCACACTAGTTATTAACTGCTGACGCGTGCCCCGTGTACACAGTCTAGCATGACCTTCCCGCTAGCACGGTCCAAAATTACTTGAAACTAGATACGAACGATCCCACAGGCGGCAAAATCTCCCGCCTCCTTCTAAAATTCCCACCACCTTAGTATTTAGCATGTGAAATTCCCCTTTTGTCCTTGGTGCACGGAGACCAACAGCTACAATACCGCCCTCATCTACATAATAGGTCGGGGCTGCTTTGGTAACTTCCGGTTCCCCCGTACATGGCACCCCCATTTCCTCTCCCCCTCCCGCAAAAACGACTAACTCCATAGCACCAGAGCACATCACGTCGTCCGTACTTCATCGGCCTTTCTCCCCTCCCCTCTCGAAACCCTAGACTGCTCATCCACCGGTGTACCATAGCCCATTCACTGCCAGCGGCGTCCACCTTATCGGATCTGCTTCTGCAGCCGCATCTACCCCTCCCACCTCCCCTAGAAACAAGTAGACTGCTCATCCACCACTGTACCACAGCCCATTCAGTGTCGGCTTTGTCCATGGCGCCGGATCTGCTTCACCGGTACTCTCGTCAACCACCGCACATCTGTAGTGGCTCATTTGTACTCCCCACCGGAGAAGCTTCGTCCACACCCCCCGGAGCCGCCCCACCGACACCCCCGTCGATGGCCTCTGATCCTCTTCGCCGACACCTTCCTCAACCCTACCGAAGCCGCTTCGCCGACACCATCGTCAACCCTACTGGAGTAGCTTCGCCTATGCCATTCTCAACCCTACCAGGGCCGCTTTGCCAACTCACAAGTCCACGGCCTCAGATCCGCTTCCTCGCACCCCCATCCAACCTACCGGAGCAGCTTCTGACGCCCCGTCCACGGTCGCAGATCCGCATCATCGACACCATCCTTAACCCAACCACGGGAGCAGCTTCTGACGCCCCGTCCATGGCCGCAGATCCGCGTCGTCGACACCATCCTTAACCCAACCACCGGAGCAGCTTCAGCTACAGCCTCGTCCACGGCCACAGATCTGCTTCGCCCACACCGTAGTCCACCCTACCGAAGCCGCTCCACAAACACCCTACTTGACGGTTCTAGATCTCCTTATCGGAACCCGACAGCCAACGCAGCATCATCACCCTCGATGTTTCTAACCTGATTCCCACAGTCTGGAGAGATGCGAAGCACCCGCCACGGCCTAGGTACTTGTCACCTTTAAACCCGTCCAGCATCACCTGCCCGATGTACTTCAAATATACTAACAGGTCGCTGTTACCTGTTATGCAGCTGGCAAAAACTACAAGGACAATGTTTCTTCCAGATCTAACAACTTGGGCAACCAAGATCCTAGACTCAGGCATTGCTGTGATCTTGTAAGTGTTTCTCTCTCTCTCTCTTGTATTGTTTTGTGCCTGTCAGCATGCTTTGCTAGGATTTTCGACCAGTAATCCCTTTGTGCAGGTAATGATTTCTACTACTGGCTGCTAAATTAGATATGTAGATGTCATACATGATACTACCTCGTACCTCTGTTCCTAAATATAAGTCTTTCTAGAGATTACCCTATAGGCTACATACGGAGCAAAATGAGTGAGTCTACACTCGAAACTGCATCTATATACATCTGTATGTGGTCCATACTAGAATCTCTACAAAGACATATATTTAGGAACAAAGGCAGTACATTACACAAAATCGTAGGTAGCATGTAGGAATTCCAGTGCACTACATTAGGCTCCCTTAGAGTGCCTGCTACTCCAGCACACAGAGTCATGGCTAGTTTATGCTACGCACACAATCGTTAATTGGTGGTTTAAATATGTGGAAGGGATACGCAATGTAGTATCATGTAGAGATGTCTGAAATTGCCATGTCAACTTGCAGATAGGGTTACACAATGAAAAAGTACAAGATGTATGTGGCAATTTCATGGAACATCGCAAAAAAAGGAGAGGCAGCGCTGAGCCTATACAGTGTGCTATGGTACGTCACTCCTCCATTGCAATCATCGTGACATGTTATTTGTATGTCAATTCTATGGGCCAAGTTTCTTAGGGACAGTTATTATGAGTTATCCTAAGAAAATAAGCACCTGTGAATATAAGCTCCATGTAATAAGCCAACCAGTTCTTTTCATTGTGTTTTCAGCTTATCTTTGGTATGATCAGTGAAAAGTCTAGATTGCATTATATTTTTTCATTTTTCTGCCCATATGAAAATTAATTTGACTTGCAAACATCACAAATTGAACCCAGTGTAGTAATTAATATGATAGGAAAACATACCATCACTATTTGCTCAAAATGCAAATACAAAGATACCATCTACTTGGCACAATCTACTTTGGTCAATGTTTTCCATAGAGATCCCATTGCCTAATTTAAACGAAGAACGCATGACCCACATTTAAATGAAGAACAATTATTTATTGAAATTCGATGGTCCAAGTGGCAGGTGATTTTCATATAGCAGCACCACCTGAAAGCATCATATAGCAGCAGCAGCTCATAGCAACTCATCATACAGTAGCAGCAGTGTGCAATTCATCATATACAACCAGCAGCTCATAGCAATTCATCATATAGCAGCAGCAAGAGCAGCTCATAGCAATTCATCATATAGCAGCAGCAGGAGCAGTTCATAGCAATTCATCATATAGCATCAGCAGGAGTAGCTTATAGCAACTCATCATATAGCAAGAACAGGAGCTCATAGCAATTCATGATATAGCAGCAGCAGCAACAACTCATAGCAATTTATCATATAGCAGCAGCAGCTCATAGCAATTCATCATATAGCAGCAGCAGGAGCAGCTCATAGCAATGCATCATATAGCAGCAGTAGAAGCAGTTCATAGCAATTCATCGTATAGTGGATCAGAATGAAAATTTGGCAAAAAATCAGAGGAGATCCTCACCTTGTTGGATGAGCTCATCCTTCAACAGCACCTCAAGGCCATGGCCTGGGAGGAGGGGAGGGGGAATAAGGTGCCTTCTGCCGCAGTGTGGCATCAGCCGTAGTTGTGCAGCGCCCGCTGGAATAGTGCATTGGATGAACCACAGTGGAGCAGCTGCTAGAGACCATGAGAATGAGGGGCGGCGCCAGAGGGAGGAGCAGCCAGGGATATTTGCCCCTACCCGCCGGCCATGTAGCTTAGCTGGACAGAGCATCATCGAGGACCAGGCCAGATGGGACTAGTGGCGACGGCTCGCTCGAGGAACCCTAGTGCTGTAGGCAGGGGATCGAGGTAGAGGGGAAGGGGAGAGGAGATGCAAGCGGGCAGGGCAATGAACGCTTGCGTGTTTGTTTTTACTTGAGGGTCAGGTGTGATACAGGCATCAACAGTTGCATTTTGAGTGTAATATAGGAAGACAATAGAGTCATTTCACTATTCCCCTTCCCTTCAATTTTTAGTGAGGTTCTACCCGAAACACCAACCTCCAAAGCAAAATTAGTTAAGCCCAAGTCCATAACTCAAAAATGACTTCTTTACATCTTTTATGGCTTTTTTTGACAATAAGCCCTGAAAAGGCAGAATCGAACTGGCCCTTAACCTGCAATTCAATTGTGCGTGCAAGGATGAATCACTCCTGCCTGCTATAGTGTACATTTAGGCATCATCATACATGGCATAACCTAATACATGTGCATTCCATTGTAGAATCTGGAATATGCAATGTTTATGTTAGTTCATACGTTGCACATGATGTTTAAATGCCCCTTAAATCTGGTCAGCCAAGTGATGGTCTTTAAGCCTCCTTCTTTGCTTCTTTTCTTGATATGTAAGATTTGCTCACACATCTATTCAATTGCTTGTTTGCATCAGCCAACCATACTAGGACTGTTTGCTTTGATTACTTTTTGTTCTTGACCTAACACTCTAACAGAGCTTGTCAATGATTTAAACACTAAGGGCTGCTGTAGTGGGGCCTTGTCTAGCTCATAGGTGACATAAAGGTTTGGTTGTACACTAAAGTAGGCTCTCCAAGAGTACCTGGAGATCCAGTTCGAAGGTATGCCTAGTTTTTACATAGTGCAGACATAGTAAATGCTCATTACATTGTGTGCAAGTGCAAGAGATGCGGCATGTTTCATTCTGTGGTGTTGTTTTATTATAATCTCATCCCTTTGTGTTCACAAACTGGAAAGTGTGCATATTTATCTTCCAAGGAGACGAGTAACTAGTTTGTGTCACCTTGTAGAGGGGGTGCAATGAAGATAAGATTGAGGATTTCCAAGTACAAGATGTTAGGAAGGAGCCTTGCAAGAGAAGTAGGAGCTACGCTGAGCCTCTTCAACCTGTTAAGGTAAGTCACTCTATCCAACTCAACAGTTCAATTCCTTGTTTGTTTCAGGCATAGTTAATTTGCTCTTTTCAATTGCTTTATTTGTCCTCAGTTAATGAGATGCCCAAAGAATGATGCCAGATGTTGGGTACTTGTATAACTATTAGTTGACATAATTAAAGGCCTTACCATTTAATTACTCTGCCAAAGTGTGCCTGAAGCTTTGAAGTCTATTAACCAACTATTATTGCATGAGGCTCACAATCTAGTTTATACTAGGCTAATGATTGCATAGTTTTGCTTGTTGTAGTATGTTTGTATGAAACCCTCTGATGTTCACTATGCTCCATAAGACTTTAATTGATCTACAGAATGGCCAACTGCTTGCTTACTTATTTTTAACTTGTCTGTGTTTTGGATTGGGCCCCAACATCATGCTCCTCTGGTGAGCTAAGAGAGATTTCTTTATGAGGCTGCACAGACTATCTTGTTTATAATTTTTAAAATATCACCTGCTTATGCTTCATGACGTGTAACATTATTGTTAGTCCTGTTTTGCCATCTAGTACGAAATAGTGTCTTGCTCGCTTCACTGTTGTAACTATATTTTTGCCCTAGTCATCTGTACTTACAGAAACAATTCAGGATGAAGTGACATCAACACAAAGATCTGCGAGCAGTGCGGCATGGCCGTTACCGAATGATTATGGATTGGAATTGGAATGTGCCGATGTTCTCGAGCATCAACTAGAGGTGGCAAGACAACGTGTACATGATTCTCAACGTATAATCAAAGTTGAGACTGGACATGCAGGTATTAGATGCAGGAGTCAAAAAAAATGAAACAAGACACTGAGGTAACCACGAAGGAATTGGAGATTTTGTGTAGCAACACGAACTCAGACAGTCAAGCCTCTGTGCTTAAGTGTCATCCCTGGATCGGTTTGCTAACACACATAGTACTCAAGGATTTATAACAGAGGTAAATCACATGTATAAAGTAATGTAAAAACTATTACCTCAATCCATAAAGCGGAAGAAACAACAAGGTTGTGGATTCCCATCAACACCAACGACAAAGTTGAGTGTAGAAATCATAACGCTAACGTATCACTTACTCGTCGTAAGATTCCTGCAACATGAGACGGTGCAGCCATAATAGTTTTTACGTTACTTTATACATGTGATTTACCTCTGTTATTAATCCTCGAGTGTTGTGTGTGTCAGCATACCGATCCAGGGATGACACTTAAGCACAGAGACTTGACCGTTTGAGGTCGGGTCGCTACATTTTGTAGACTGAAATTTGTGCTATCTGAATCCGACCAATCCTATTTTTTGAAGAGATTATAGTTCAAATGGAGTTAAGTTGATGCGTATCCATGATGTATGAGCTGTATTTGCCTAGTGTATGTAATTTGTTGTTTGTGTATGCTTTGTTATCACTGGTGCCGAACCATAATGCCCAGTGGGTATAATCAGTTGTAATTTCTTTATTGTATAGTGTAGGATTATTCTACATTTCTATACCTTGGTCTCTTTGTTGTATATTGTATGTTTTTTAGAGGTGATAGTATATAGTAGGATAATTCTTGAATATGATATATCATTCAAATGGGGGCCAACTCGCCAAAATGTTGTAGTGAGCATGGCCCTCCACGTCCCGTACGATCCATGTGCCTTCTATGGGCCGTCGGATCCATGGGCTTCAATGGGCCGTCGGATCCATGGGCCTTCAATGGGCCGTCGGATCCATGGGCCTTATACGGGCCGACTCATCTATGGGCCTTGTACAGGCCTTTAATGGACCGTAAATGGGCTAGAGTGGAAATCATACGTTATATGGGCTGACCATAACGGGCCATTAATAGGCCATATTTGACGATGCTATGAAAATGGCCCAACAGATTATCGGGCCACGAAAGGGCCAACTATATCCACGGGCTGAATTTGGCCCACAAGCAGAAAAGGCCAGTAACGGGCCGTAAGTAACCGAATGCTGGAAGTGAGCCCAAGAATAAATGGGCCCTGAGAAGGTCGAAAGGTAACACGGGCTGGAAACGACCCAATGGAATAATGGGCTGCTAATGGGTATAAAGCAATACACTATTCATTACGGGCCGATTTCACCACGGGCCATTAATGTGTTGGAAATATGCCCTAGAGGCAATAATAAAAGGATTATTATTATATTTCCTTGTTCATGATAATTGTCTTTTATTCATGCTATAATTGTATTATCCGGAAATCGTAATACACGTGTGAATACTTAGACCACAACATGTCCCTAGTGAGCCTCTAGTTGACTAGCTCGTTGATCAACAGATAGTCATGGTTTCCTGACTATGGACATTGGATGTCATTGATAACGGGATCACATCATTAGGAGAATGATGTGATGGACAAGACCCAATCCTAAGCATAGCACAAAGATCGTGTAGTTCGTTTGCTAGAGCTTTTCCAATGTCAAGTATCTTTTCCTTAGACCATGAGATCGTGTAACTCCCGGATACCGTAGGAGTGCTTTGGGTGTACCAAACATCACAACGTAATTGGGTGACTATAAAGGTTCACTACAGGTATCTCCGAAAGTGTCTGTTGGGTTGACACGGATCGAGACTGGGATTTGTCACTCCGTATGACGGAGAGGTATCTCTGGGCCCACTCGGTAATGCATCATCATAATGAGCTCAAAGTGACCAAGTGTCTGGTCATGGGATCATGCATTACGGTACGAGTAAAGTGACTTGCCGGTAACGAGATTGAACGAGGTATTGGGATACCGACGATCGAATCTCGGGCAAGTAACGTACCGATTGACAAAGGGAATTGTATACAGGTTTGCTTAAATCCTCGACATCGTGGTTCATCCGATGAGATCATCGAGGAGCATGTGGGAGCCAACATGGGTATCCAGATCTCGCTGTTGGTTATTGACCGGAGAGCCGTCTCGGTCATGTCTACATGTCTCCCGAACCCGTAGGGTCTACACACTTAAGGTTCGATGATGCTAGGGTTGTATGAATATGAGTATGCAGCAAACCAAAAGTTGTTCGGAGTCCCGTATGAGATCCCGACATCACAGGGAGTTCCGGAAGGGTCCGGAGGTAAAGAATTATATATAGGAAGTGTTGTTTCGGCCATCGGGAAAGTTTTGGGGTCGACCGGTATTGTACCGGGACCACCGGAAGGGTCCCGGGGTTCCACTGGGTGGGGCCACCTATCCCGGAGGGCCCCGTGGGCTGAAGTGAGAGGGGAACCAGCCCCTAGTGGGCTGGTGCGCCCCCCCTTGGGCCCCCCTGCGCCTAGGGTAGGAAACCCTAGGGTGGGGGGGCGCACCACTTGCCTTGGGGGGCACTCCACCCCCCTGGCCGCCGCCTCCCTTGGGAGATCTCATCTCCAGGGCCGGCGCCCCCCTGGGGCCTATATAAAGGAGGGGGAGGGAGGGCAGCCGCACCCTGAAGTCTTGGCGCCTCCCTCTCCCCTGCTACACCTCACCCTCTCGTAGAAGCTCGGTGAAGCTCTGCCGGAACCCTGCTGCATCCACCACCACGCCGTCGTGCTGCTGGATGTTCATCAACCTCTCCTTCCCCCTTGCTGGATCAAGAAGGAGGAGACGGCATCCGCTCCGTATGTGTATTGAACGCGGAGGTGCTGTCCATTAGGCACTTGGTCATCGGTGATTTGGATCACGACAAGTAGGACTACCTCAACCCCGTTCTCTTGAACGCTTCCGCTCGCGATCTACAAAGGTATATAGATGCACTAATATCACTCGTTGCTAGATGAACTCATAGATGGATCTTGGTGAAACCGTAGGAAAATTTTTATTTTCTGCAACGTTCCCCAACAGTGGCATCATAAGCTAGGTCTATGCGTAGTTCTCCATTGCACGAGTAGAACACAAATCTGTTGTGGGCATAGACCTTGTCAACTTGCTTGCCACTACTAGTCTTATTTTGCTTCAGCAGTATTGTGGGATGAAGCGGCCCGGACCGACCTTACACGTACGCTTACGTGAGACAGGATCCACCGACTGACATGCACTAGTTGCATAAGGTGGCTAGCGGGTGTCTGTCTCTCCCACTTTAGTTGGAACGGATTCGATGAAAAGGGTCCTTATGAAGGGTAAATAGAAGTTGACAAAATCACGTTGTGGTTATTCGTAGGTAAGAAAACGTTCTTGCTAGAACCCAATTGCAGCCACGTAAAAGATGCAACAACAATTAGAGGACGTCTAACTTGTTTTTGCAGCAATTGCTATGTGATGTGATATGGCCAAAAGTTGTGATGAATGATGAATGATATATTGTGATGTATGAGATCATGTTCTTGTAATAGGAATCACGACTTGCATGTCGATGCGTATGACAACCGGCAGGAGCCATAGGAGTTGTCTTAATTATTGTATGACTTGCGTGTCAATGATTTAACGCCATGTAATTACTTTACTTTATTGCTAAAACGTTAGCCATAGTAGTAGAAGTAATAGTTGGCGAGCAACTTCATGGAGACATGATGATGGAGATCATGATGATAGAGATCATGGTGTCATGCCGGTGACGAAGATGATCATGGAGCCCCAAAGATGGAGATCAAAGGAGCTATATGATATTGGTCATATCATGTCACTACTATATAATTGCATGTGATGTTTATTATGTTTATGCATCTTGTTTACTTAGAACGACGGTAGTAAATAAGATGATTCCTTATAATAATTTCAAGAAAGTGTTCCCCCTAACTATGCGCCATTGCTAAAGTTCGTCGTTTCGAAGCACCACGTGATGATCGGGTGTGATAGATCCTTACGTTCACATACAATGGGTGTAAGACAGTTTTACACATGCAAAAACACTTAGGTTAACTTGACGAGCCTAGCATGTACAGACATGGCCTCGGAACACAGAGACCGAAAGGTCGAACATGAGTCGTATGGAAGATACGATCAACATGGAGATGTTCACCGATGATGACTAGTCTGTCTCACATGATGGTCAGACACGGCCTAGTCGACTCGGATCATGTAACACTTAGATGACTAGAGGGATGTCTAATCTGAGTGTGAGTTCATTAAATAATTTGATTAGATGAACTTAATTTTCATGAACTTAGTCTAAAATCTTTGCAAAATATGTCTTGTACATAAAATGGCCAACGCTCATGTCACCATGAACTTCAATGCGTTCCTAGAGAAAACCAAGCTGAAAGTTGATGGCAGCAACTATTCGGACTGGGTCCGGAACCTGAGGATCATCCTCATAGATGCCAAGAAAGCATATGTCCTAGAAGGACCGCTAGGTGAAGCACCCATCCCAGAGAACCAAGACGTTATGAACGCTTGGTAGTCACGTGCTGATGATTACTCCCTCGTTAAGTGCGGCATGCTTTACAGCTTAGAACCGGGGCTCCAAAAGCGTTTTGAGCAACACGGAGCATATGAGATGTTCGAGGAGCTAAAATTGGTTTTCCAAGCTCATGCCAGGGTCGAGAGATATGAGGTCTACGACAAGTTCTATAGTTATAAGATGGAGGAAAATAGTTCTGTCAGTGAGCACATACTCAAAATGTCTGGGTTGCACAACCGCCTGTCCCAGCTGGACATTAACCTCTCAGACAAGGCGGTCATTGACAGAATCCTTCAGTCGCTCCCACCTAGCTACAAGAGCTTTGTGATGAACTACAATATGCAGGGGATGGTGAAAACTATTCCTGAAGTATTTTCAATGCTGAAGTCAGCAGAGGTAGAAATCAAGAAAGAACATCAAGTGTTGATGGTCAATAAAACCACCAAGTTCAAGAAGGGCAAGGGTAAGAAGAACTTCAAGAAGGACGGCAAAGATGTTGACACGCCCGGTAAGCCAGTTGCCGGGAAGAAGTCAAGGAATGGACCCAAGCCTGAGACTGAGTGCTTTTATTGCAAAGGGAAGGGTCACTGGAAGCGGAACTGCCCCAAATACTTAGCGGACAAGAAGGCCGGCAACACTAAAGGTATATGTAATATACATGTAATTGATGTGTACGTTACCAGTACTCATAGTAACTCCTGGGTATTTGATATCGGTGTCGTTGCTCATATTTGTAACTCACAGTAGGAGCTGCGGAATAAGCGGAGACTGGCGAAAGACGAGGTGACAATGCGCGTCGGGAATGGTTCCAAGGTCGATGTGATCGCCGTCAGCACGCTACCTCTACATTTACCTATGGGATTAGTTTTAAACCTCAATAATTGTTATTTAGTGCCATGTTTGAGCATGAACATTGTATCTGGATCTCGTTTAATGCGAGATGGCTACTCATTTAAATCCGAGAATAATGGTTGTTCTATTTATATGAGAGATATGTTTTATGGTCATGCCCCGATGGTCAATGGTTTATTCTTGATGAATCTCGAACGTAATGTTACACATATTGATAATATGAATACCAAAAGATGTAAAGTTGATAATGATAGTCCCACATACTTGTGGCACTGCCGACTTGGTCACATTGGTGTCAAGCGCATGAAGAAGCTCCATGCTGATGGACTTTTAGAGTCTCTCGATTATGAGTCATTTGACACATGCGAACCATGCCTCATGGGCAAAATGACCAAGACTCCGTTCTCTGGAACAATGGAGCGAGCAACCAACTTATTGGAAATCATACATACTGATGTGTGTGGTCCAATGAGCGTTGAGGCTCGCGAAGGATATCGTTATGTTCTCACTCTCACTGATGACTTAAGTAGATATGGGTATTTCTACTTGATGAAACACAAGTCTGAGTCCTTTGAAAAGTTCAAGGAATTTCAGAATGAAGTAGAGAATCAACGTGACCGAAGGATAAAATTCTTACGATCAGATCGTGGAGGAGAATATTTAAGTCACGAATTTGGCACACACTTAAGAAAATGTGGAATCGTTTCACAACTCACGCCGCCTGGAACACCTCAGCGTAATGGTGTGTCCGAACGTCGTAATCGCACTCTATTGGATATGGTGCGATCTAAGATGTCTCTTACCGATTTACCGCTATCATTTTGGGGATACGCTCTAGAAACAACTACATCACTTTAAATAGGGCTCCGTCTAAATCCGTTGAGAAGACACCGTATGAGTTATGGTTTGGGAAGAAACCTAAGTTGTCGTTTCTAAAAGTTTGGGGATGCGATGCTTATGTCAAGAAACTTCAACCTGAAAAGCTCGAACCCAAGTCGGAAAAATGCGTCTTCATAGGATACCCTAAGGAAACCATTGGGTATACCTTCTACTTAAGATCCGAGGGCAAGATCTTTGTTGCCAAGAATGGATCCTTTCTGGAAAAAGAGTTTCTCTCGAAAGAAGTAAGTGGGAGGAAAGTAGAAATCGATGAAGTACTACCTCTCGAACCGGAAAGTAGTGCAGCTCAAGAAAATGTTCCTGTGGTGCCTACACCAACTAGAGAGGAAATTAATGATGATGATCAAGGTACTTCGGATCAAATTGCTGCTGAACTTCGTAGGTCCACAAGGACACGTTCCACACCAGAGTGGTATGGCAACCCTGTCCTGGAAATCATGTTGTTAGACAACGGTGAACCTTCGAACTATGAAGAAGCGATGGCGGGCCCAGATTCCAACAAATGGCTTGAAGCCATGCAATCCGAGATAGAATCCATGTATGAAAACAAAGTATGGACTTTGACAGACTTGCCCGATGATCGGCGAGCGATAGAAAACAAATGGATCTTTAAGCAGAAGACAAACGCGGATGGTAATGTTACCATCTATAAAGCTCGACTTGTCGCTAAGGGTTATCGGCAAGTTCAAGGGGTTGACTACGATGAGACTTTCTCTCCGTAGCGAAGCTAAAGTCCATCTGAATCATGTTAGCAATTGCCGCATACTATGATTATGAGATATGGTAGATGGACGTCAAAACGGCATTCCTTAACGGCTATCTTAAGGAAGAGCTGTATATGATGCAGCCGGAAGGTTTTGTCGATCCTAAGAATGCTAACAAGGTGTGCAAGCTCCAGCGATCCATTTATGGGCTGGTGCAAGCATCTCGGAGCTGGAACATTCCCTTTGATGAGATGATCAAAGCGTTTGGGTTTATGCAGACTTATGGAGAAGCCTGCGTTTACAAGAAAGTGAGTGGGAGCTCTGTAGCATTTCTCATATTATATGTAGATGACATACTTTTGATGGGAAATGATATAGAAGTTTTGGACAGCATTAAGGCCTACTTGAATAAGTGTTTTTCAATGAAGGACCTTGGAGAAGCTGCTTACATATTAGGCATCAAGATCTATAGGGATAGATCGAGACGCCTCATAGGTCTTTCACAAAGCACATACCTTGATAAGATTTTGAAGAAGTTCAAAATGGATCAGTCCAAGAAAGGGTTCTTGCCTGTATTGCAAGGTGTGAGATTGATCTGGGCTCAATGCCCGACCACGGCAAAAGATAAAGAAGAGATGAGTGTCATACCCTATGCGTCAGCCATAGGATCTTTTATGTATGCCATGCTGTGTACCAGACCTGATGTAAACCTTGCCGTAAGTTTGGTAGGAAGGTACCAAAGTAATCCCGGCAAGGAACATTGGACAGCGGTCAAGAATATCCTGAAGTACCTAAAAAGGACAAAGGACATGTTTCTCGTTTATGGAGGTGACGAAGAGCTCGTCGTAAAGGGTTACGTCGACGCTAGATTCGACACAGATATGGATGACTCTAAGTCACAAACCGGATACGTGTATATGTTGAATCGTGGAGCAGTGAGCTGGTGCGGTTGCAAGCAGAGCGTCGTGCCGGGATCTACATGTGAAGCGGAGTACATGGCAGCCTCGGAGGCAGCACATGAAGCAATATGGATGAAGGAGTTCATCACCGACCTAGGAGTCATATCCAATGCATTGGGGCCAATCACTCTCTTCTGTGACAACACTGGAGCTATTGCCCATGCGAAGGAGCCCAAGTTTCACAAGAAGACCAGGCACATCAAGCGTCGTTTCAACTCCATCCGTGAAAATGTTCAAGATGGAGACATAGATATTTGCAAAGTACATGCGGATCTGAATGTCGCAGATCCGTTAACTAAACCTCTTCCGCGAGCAAAACATGATCAACACCAGAACTCTATGGGTGTTCGATTCATCACAATGTAAGTAGATTATTGACTCTAGTGCAAGTGGGAGACTGTTGGAAATATGCCCTAGAGGCAATAATAAAAGGATTATTATTATATTTCCATGTTCATGATAATTGTCTTTTATGCATGCTATAATTGTATTATCCGGAAATTGTAATACACGTGTGAATACTTAGACCACAACATGTCCCTAGTGAGCCTCTAGTTGACTAGCTCGTTGATCAACAGATAGTCATGGTTTCCTGACTATGGACATTGGATGTCATTGATAACAGGATCACATCATTAGGAGAATGATGTGATGGACAAGACCCAATCCTAAGCATAGCAAAAATATCGTGTAGTTCGTTTGCTAGAGCTTTTCCAATGTCAAGTATCTTTTCCTTAGACCATGAGATCGTGTAACTCCCGGATACCGTAGGAGTGCTTTGGGTGTACCAAACGTCGAAACGTAACTGGGTGTAACGCCCCGGATTCGATGCGCGAGGTGTCTGCCAGTTTTTCGCCTTCGTTGCCATGTCATCTGCTTGAGTGTTGCATTTTCCATGTCATCATTTGCATCATATCATCATGTGCATTTCATTTTGCATAAGTGTTCGTCTCATGCATCCGAGCCTTTTCCCCGTTGTTTGTTTTGCAATCCGGCGCTCCTATGTCCTCCGGCGTTCCCCTTTCGTCTCTTGTTGTGAGTGGGTATTAAACTTTCTCGGAATGGCCCGAGGTTTGCCAAGCGGCCTTGGTATAGCACCGGTAGACTTCCTGTCAAGTTTCGTGCCATTTGGAGGTCGTTTGGTACTCCAACGGTTAACCGGGTAACCGTAAAAGCTTTCTCTCTCTTTGCAGCCCAAACCCCTTCCAAAGTGGCCCAAAACCCATCTAACTCCCCTCCATGCTCTCGGTCGTTCGATCACGATCGTGTGGGCGACAACCACTCCTCATTTGGACTCTCCTAGCTCCCTCTACCTATAAAACTAGACCTCCCCTGAAATTTTCGGGTCATTCTACCCCTAACCCTAGCCCCGCTCCTCCCCGCCGCCACCGGACATGTCCGCGTCACGCCGGACATGTCCGCTTCACCGCGCCGCCCGCCGCAGCCAATGGCGCGCCATCACATGGCCTCGGCGCCCGCGCACTGCCGCCGGCCCGCTAGGCCCGCACGGGGCCCCCGAAGCCCGTCCGCCTCCGCCTCCGTCACCCCGCGGCTCGCCCGCGCGCCGCCGCGGATATTCGCGCCGCCGTCCGCCGGGCTTCGCCGCCGCCCGCAGGTCCCCGCCGCCGGCCTCCGCCTCCGCCGCCGCGCCCGTCCTCCGCCTCCTCCTACCGGTCACCGACCCCGCGGCCCCCGAGCCCCCGCGCCTCGCCGCCGCTTGCAACTCCGGCCGGCGCTCGCGCCTACAATCCGGCCGCCAGAGCGCGCGACCTCGCCGGCCCACGCCTCCTTCTCCACCTCCGGCCAGATCCGGCTGCGGGACGGCCGGATCTCGCCGCTCCAACCCGCCGGCGCCTCCCTCCGGCCGTCCCCGCCATCTCCGGACCTCCCCGACGACTTCCCCATCTACTCCGGCGATCTCCCCGGCGATCCTCGAAAACCGTGCAGACCCGAGGTTGACTTTTCCCCCTTCCCCGATTCTGCTAAGTCCCCAGATTCTAGTATTATCATGCCATGTTTGACCTATTGTATCTCTGCATCCGTAGCTCCATTTCGTGCGTGTAATATGTCAAATTGTTCGCCTCAACGAGTACATCATTTCATTCCATTGCATCATATTCATTTGAGGTCATCTTGATGCCTGAATCATTGTTGTAAGAGTGCTTCATGATGTTTTCTGCTGTCTGTTATCAGAACGAGCTCATTTGTCATTTTTGCCATGATTAATGTGTGCATCCTATGAGGTTGATGTCTACATGTGTTTTGAACTATGCCATGTCTTCTTTACAGAGGTGCTTACCATGTATTTTTGTGATCAATGTGGTGACTAGCACAAGCATACAAACTAGGCTTCGTGATATTGCTGATTTTAGTCCCTGTTCTGCTGTTATTTTGATGCCATGTAAACATGTTGCTACAGAGAGATCCATGCATATTTTGAGATACTTCAGTACGGGTGTTTTGAACATGTGGTTGTTTTCTATCCATTCTTGCCCTTTGTTGCAATTATGGAGTAGTCTAGCATTTCATTTGAGTGCTCTACTTTTGCTTCAAAATGTTTCCTGGCAGATTGTTTACATGTTATTCAATTTGGCCAAGCTTGTTGTAATGGATCCTTGCATGCTATGGACTTGTTCTTGACTTGGTTTGTTACATAAACATGTATTCTTGATGATGCTATGCTTATCTTGTCATGCAATGACTTGTGGTGAGTGAATCGAGCTTGTTAAGTAGGGTACATGATGTTGCTGTTTTGCTAGGCTGAATCTGCTATTTCGTGATGCTATATAAACCTACTGCTACTAGTCATTCTATGCATAATCTGGAGATGTTCTATAAACATGTTTTTATCTACATGTCATCCTCTATCCATCCATGCCCCTTCTTGCATTTATAGATTGCTGTAGGTTTTTCATATCTTGCTCCAAAGTTGCTTCATAATGTTGCTGTCAGCCTGTTAACATTAAGTTCAGTTGTTGCCATGTGTTTCCCTAGTGTTCCATGCACCCTATGACCTTGCTATTGCCATGCTTAGCTTCACAAACATGCCTTCTTACTGTTGGTTGCCTTGCCATGCCATGTTTTGCTCTGTAGTGAGTGGTACAAGCTCATTAACATGCCTTCATAATTCTGTTTCTGCCATGTATGAATCTGTATAATAACTTGTCATGTTTACGTGGGTGCCATCATATTTTCTGATCCTTTTTGGCTTATGGTCAGTAAGGGACTTTTGATATATGCAATTAGTAGGTTCATTCCATGCCTTTGTTTGCCATTATAACTTCATGTAACATGTTGTTTGATAGCTCTAAACATTGCATCATGATGTTATTTTCTGCAAAGTCTGGAATTGTTACAACTTGCAATCTTACCATGTGTGTTTGAGCATGTTCTAGTAGTTTCTGGAGATAGCTCATTGTTCATGTTTTGTAATGCTTTACGTGTACATCATGTCCATGCCTTTTGTTCTCATGTTTGGGTGCTGCAGCATATTGTTTTGATGCTTGCAATATGCCTAGTTGCTGTTTTGGACAGCTTGTCCTTTAAACTTGTTTCATGTGTGTGTGTGTTGAACCGTTGCTTCGTTTTGAGTGTGCTCTATATGAAACTTGCTTAGTTTTGCATGTAGTTTCATATTATCATGTGGCATCCTTGTTTTGAGGTGTTTGCTTGATGTTTGGGTGCATTTTGCATCAATGCCATGTTGATCTTGTTTTGCTCATATCTTCTAGGCCGTAGCTCCGAACTAAATGAACTTTATATGTAACTTGACTAGAATCTCGTGTAGATCATCTTGGTGCATCTTAACTTGCTGTTTAACAACTTGAACATAAGGTTTATTCAGATCTGGACCAACTTCGAAATATGCATATGAGGACTTACCGGAATTGTTATATGTTGTTCCCGGCCTCATTTAAACTTGCCTTGATGTGTTGTTCTTGTTTGCATCATCTCTTGCCATGAGTAGCTTCATGTAGATTTGTCATGCATCATGCTTGTTGTGCATCATGTCTTGTTCATGTGTGGTGTGTTTACGAGTATGTGTGCTTCTTTTCGATAGTTCTTGTTTCGTTGCGATCGTGAGGATTCGTTCGTCTATGCTTGGTTCGTCTTCGTGGCTTCATCTTCTTCATGGACTCGTTCTTCTTCCTTGCGGGATTTCAGGCAAGATGACCGCTACCCTGGATCTCACTACTATCATTGCTATGCTAGTTGCTTCGTTCTATCGCTATGCTGCGCTACCTATCACATGTTTATCAAGCCATCCCAAATTGCCATGAATCTCTAATCTTTGACACCTTTGCTATGCAAACCGTTGTTTGGCTATGTTACCGCTTTTGCTCAGCCCCTCTTATAGCGTTGCTAGTTGCAGGTGAAGTTGAAGATTTCTCTATGGTGGACAGGATTTTGGTTGGGATATCACAATATCTCTTATATTATTAATGCATCTATATACTTGGTAAAGGGTGGAAGACTCAGCCTTTTGCCTAGTGTTTTGTTCCACTCTTGCCGCCCTAGTTTCCGTCATATCGGTGTTATGTTCCCGGATTTTGCGTTCCTTACGCGGTCGGCTGATTTATGGGACCCCCTTGACAGTTTGCTTTGAATAAAACTCCTCCAGCAAGGCCCAACCTTGGTTTTACCATTTGCCTCACCACCACCTACTTTTCCCTTGGGAGTCGCTCTCTCGAGGGTCATCTTTATTATAGCCCCACCGGGCCAGTGCTTGTCTAAGTGTTGGTCCAAACTAGAGCATCGTGCGGGACCATTTCCTTGGCAACTTGGATTCGTCGGTTCCTGTACGCTTCGCTTATCCGGTGTTGCCCTGAGAACGAGATATGTGCAGCTCCTATCGGGATTGTCGGCGCATCGGGCGGTCCTGCCGGTCTTGTTTTACCATTGTCGAAATGTCTTGTAAACCGGGATTCCGAGTCTGATCGGGTCTTCCTGGGAGAAGGTCTATTCCTTCGTTGATGGCGAGAGCTTGTCATGGGCTAAGTTAGGACACCCCTGCAGGGTATAATCGTTCGAAAGTCGTGCCTGCGGTTATAGGCAGATGGGAATTTGTTAATGTCCGGTTGTAGATAACTTGACACCAGATTCGAATTAAAACGCATCAACCGTGTGTGTAGCCCTGATGGTCTCTTTTCGGCGGAGTCCGGGAAGTGAACATGGTTTCTGGGTTATGTTTGATGTAAGTAGGAGTTCAGGATCACTTCTTCATCATTGCTAGTTCACGACCGTTTTGCTTGCTCTCTTCTCGCTCTTATTTGCGTATGTTAGCCACCATATATGCTTAGTCGCTGCTGCAGCCTCACCACTTTACCCCTTCCTTTCCCATTAATCTTTGCTAGTCTTGATACCCATGGTAATGGGATTGCTGAGTCCTCGTGGCTCACAGTTTACTACAACAATAGTTGGAGGTACAGGTTATGCGATGATCATGATGCGAGAGTGATGCTTGCTTGTGTTGAGTTCTTCTTCTGCTTCTTCTTCGATCAGGGGATAGGTTCCAGGTCAGCAGCCTGGGCTAGCAGCGTGGATGTTGTTTGAGTTTCTGTTTGTGTTTCATCCGTAGTCGGATGATGCTCTTTTGTATTGTGATGTTGTATTCGTGTGGCATTGTATGCCTCTTGTATGTATCCCCATCTATTATGTAATGTTGATGTAATGATATCCACCTTGCAAAAGCGTTTCAATATGCGGGTCTATCCTTGGTGGGACCTTCGAGTTCCTCTTGGATAGGGTCGCATATTGGGCATGACAAGTTGGTATTAGAGCCTCAACCGACCCTAGGAGCCCCCTTGATTGATCGTGTAGTTTGGCCGTTGTTGAGTCTAGAAGAAAACTGTTTTCGGAGTCTAGTTATATCGGAGAGTAGGAATTCTTTTTACTCCTCAGCCCCTTCGTCGCTCTGGTGAGGAATCTTGACGTAGGTGTTTTGAATTACTCCTCTTCCCTTTCAAACTTTCTATAGGATCACGCAGTTGGTTTTCCGGTAGTTGTTCCTCAGCTCTTTTCATCCGGTGCATTTCTCGTCAAGTTGACTCGAGCCTCTTCATCGTTGCCAAGTTCAATCCTCAGTTGTTGTTTTTTTCCACCCGCCCACCCTTGTTCTTCTCGGAACCGGAGTCCGTAATCAAGTATCCATCCTACTCATGTGAAGCCTTTGCTTTCTTCAACCGGTGTTTTCTCTTCAAGATATTCGTCGTTTCCCCTTCCAAGTTGCATTTGTTTTCCCGCCCTCCCACCCTTTTCTTCCCGGAGTCTGACTCTCTCTCGAGCATCAATTTCATTCGTGTGGAACCTCTTCAGTCTTTCGTAAATTATTTCAACCGGTGAATTCTCGTCTCGGTGGACATTCTTCATCTCTTTTCCGGTGGATTCAATTCTAATTTTCGGTAGTGATTATATTCTTTTCCTCGGCTCAAGTGTTTTCTCTGCTTGTTTGCCTCTCGCCAGTTTATCCTTCCGGAGTGTTCAAGACATCTTAGGAGATTCATCTGTGTCTGAATTAATTCGAGGTTGTCACCTCATTCAAATATTTCAATTGTTCCGGTGCATCATCTATCTGTTCAACATCCCTTTCCAACGGGTATTTTCTCTTCAGTGGGCCCTAACTCACATGTCTTTTCCCAGGATCTTACCTGACTCTTCTAATTCCCCCGGAGTATTCTCAATTCTTTTCAAGTGTGACGTAAGAATGGATTCCATCAGTCACATGCCTTCTCCAAGATCTCATTCAAATTCTTTTCATCTCGGGTTCTGCCCTTCCTCTTTTGCATTCTCCCGGAGTATCTCAGTAATTTTGGTGCTGTTCCTCGTCGTCATTTGAAGATCGAAGAAGAGTTTTCATATCATCCTCTCGAATTATTTCAGCTTGTCGGATATTCTTTTCATCCATCCGGAGTATGTCAGGAGTTGTTTTCCCAATTCTTTTACCGGAGGCCATCATTCCAGCTATCGTCCTCCAATTATCCCGTTGCTTCGTTCTAGTGCTCTTTAATCAGCTCATGACCTCTGTGTTCTTTTGCATCTAAATCACCTCTAGCTGATTGGTTCTTCTAATTCTTTCCGGTGATTATTTCTATTTCGTCAGTCATTTTCGAATTCTTACGGTGGTTCTTTCAGATTCTTTTTCTTTGATTATCTTTTTTATTCATTCGTTATTTTCAATCCTACCGGTGGTTCATGAAGACCTTCTCAAGTTTGCGACATGTCCCTCCTTAATCCTTTTTCAAGAAGAATAAGTAGTATGAAAAATCCATTGCTTGTCATCAATTTAATTTGATGAAGGATAATCATACAATAAATCTTATTCTTATTTCATCCAAGCGAGTAATCCCTTTCCTTCGGAGTTTGTTCTTGATGAATAAATTCTAGTTCCAAGTGTTTTCATCTTTTCTTTTCTGGAGTTCAAATTTTCCTCGGCCATTTCGTCCGAACCACCATCTAAATCATCGCAATGCTCATCTTATTCTTTAATCCTTCATTCTATCTCATCATCCTTTTTGTTACTGGAGTTCTTCATGGTGGTTCTTCATGATTTAATTCATTGTTCAAGAGTTCATCAAGATTCTTGTTGGTGGAGTTCAACTATCTTTTCCTCTTGCGTCTCGAAGTGCAATTAATTCTCTGTTTTCTCCTGAAGTGGAGTTTTGCATTCCTTCGTTCTTCTCAGCTATTCAATATTTTCCGCTTATGGTCAGAGATCACCTCATAATTTTGAGATGTTACCTAAAAGTCCACAACAAACCTATTCTTTTCATTGTTGATTTTCTCAACAACTCCATTCAATCCTTCCTTCTAAGTTCTTTCATTCCATTCGTTCAATTCTTCCGGAGGCATTGCGTGGTTCTTCTCGTCAAGTGTCATCCCATCTTGTGAAGTTCATGTTCTTTTCCTTCCATTTTCGTCCGGAGTGCTGCCTAAATTCTTTCAGTCTTATCCGTTTTCTGATCTCGTTCTAACTGGAGTGCTTTCATAGTCTATCTGATTCCGTGAGCTTTCGATTCTCTTCATTCTCGTCGTTCCTCTCTTCTTCTCGAATGCTCTCAATTCTTTGCTTCTTCTCTTGAGTTCTTGTTTCACCTCATCCCTTTTTCCTTCCGTCTCGATCCTAAGATCTCGGGACGAGATCTCTTGTTAGTGGAGGAGTGTTGTAACGCCCCGGATTCGATGCGCCAGGTGTCTGCCAGTTTTTCGCCTTCATTGCCATGTCATCTGCTTGAGTGTTGCTTTTGCCATGTCATCATTTGCATCATGTCATCATGTGCATTTCATTTTGCATACGTGTTCGTCTCATGCATCCGAGCCTTTTCCCCGTTGTCCGTTTTGCAATCCGGCGCTCCTATGTCCTCCGGCGTTCCCCTTTCGTCTCTTGTTGTGAGTGGGTATTAAACTTTCTCGGAATGGCCCGAGGTTTGCCAAGCGGCCTTTGTATAGCACCGGTAGACCACCTGTCAAGTTTCGTGCCATTTGGAGGTCGTTTGGTACTCCAACGGTTAACCGGGTAACCGTAAAAGCCCTCTCTCTCTTTGCAGCCCAAACCCCTTCCAAAGTGTCTCAAAACCCATCTAACTCCCCTCCAGGCTCTCGGTCGTTCGATCACGATCGTGTGGGCGAAAACCGCTCCTCATTTGGACTCTCATAGCTCCCTCTACCTATAAAACTAGACCTCCCCCGAAATTTTCGGGTCATTCTACCCCTAACCCTAGCCCCGCTCCTCCCCACCGCCACCGGACATGTCCCGTCGCGCCGGACATGTCCGCTTCACCGCGCCGCCCGCCGCAGCCAATGGCGCGCCGCCACGTG
>NC_041391.1:612654893-612670359 GCF_002162155.2 Triticum dicoccoides | reverse complement strand
CCGGTGCCCGCGCCTGCAGTCCGGCCGCCGGAGCGCGCGACCTCGCCGGCCCGCGCCTCCTCCTCCACCTCCGGCCAGATCCGGCTGCGGGAGGGCCGGATCTCGCCGCTCCAACCCACCGGCGCCTCCCTCCGACCATCCCCGCCATCTCCGGACCTCCCCGGCGACTTCCCCGTCTGCTCCGGCGATCTCCCCGGCGATCCTCGAAAACTGTGCAGACCCGAGGTTGACTTTTCCCCCTTCCCCGATTCTGCTAAGTCCCTAGATTCCAGTATTATCATGCCATGTTTGACCTATTGTATCTCTGCATCCGTAGCTCCTTTTCGTGCAGTGTAATATGTCAAATTTTTCGTCTCAATGAGTACATCATTTCATTCCATTGCATCATATTCATTTGAGGTCATCTTGATGCCTGAATCATTGTTGTAAGAGTGCTTCATGATGTTTTCTGCTGTCTGTTATTAGAACGAGCTCATTTGTCATTTTTGCCATGATTGATGTGTGCATCCTATGAGGTTGATGTCTACATGTGTTTTGGACTATGCCATGTCTTCTTTACAGAGGTGCTTACCATGTATTTTTGTGATCAATGTGGTGACTAGCACAAGCATGCAAACTAGGCTTCGTGATATTGCTGATTTTAGTCCCTGTTCTGCTGTTATTTTGATGGCATGTAAACATGTTGCTACAAAGAGATCCATGCATGTTTTGAGATACTTCAGTAAGGGTGTTTTGAACATGTGGTTGTTGTCTATCCATTCTTGCCCTTTTTTGCAATTATGGAGTAGTCTAGCATATCATTTGAGTGCTCTACTTTTGCTTCAAAATGTTTCTTGGCAGATTGTTTACATGTTATTGAATTTGGCCAAGCTTGTTGTAGTGGATCCTTGCATGCTATGGACTTGTTCTTGACTTGGTTTGTTACATAAACATGTCTTCTTGATGATGCTATGCTTATCTTGTCATGCAATGACTTGTGGTGAGTGAATCGAGCTTGTTAAGTAGGGTACATGATGTTGTTGTTTTGCTAGGCTGAATCTGTTATTTCGTGATGCTATATAAACCTGCTGCTACTTGTCATTCTATGCATAATCTTGAGATGTTCTATAAACATGTTTTAATCTACATGTCATCCTCTATCGATCCATGCCTCTGGTTGCATTTATAGCTTGCTGTAGATTGTTTATATCTTGCTCCAAAGTTGCTTCATAAGGTTGTTGTCAACCTGTTAACATTAAGTTCAGTTGTAGCCATGTGTTTTCCTAGTATTCCATGCACCCTATGACCTTGCTATTGCCATGATTAGCTTCACAAACATGCCTTCTTACTGTTGGTTGCCTTGCCATGCCATGTTTTGCTCTGTAGTGAGTGGTACAAGCTCATTAACATGCCTTCATAATTCTGTTTCTGCCATGTATGAATCTGTATAATAACTTGCCATGTTTACGTGGGTGCCATCATATTTTCTGATCTTTTTTGGCTTATGGTCAGTAAGGGACTTTTGATCTATGCAATTAGTAGATTCATGCCATGCCTTTGTTTGCCATTATAACTTCCTGTAACATGTTGTTTGATAGATCTAAACATTGCATCGTGATGTTATTTTCTGCAAAGTCTGGAATTGTTATAACTTGCAATCTTACCATGTGTTCTTGAGCATGTTCTAGTAGTTTCTGGAGATAGCTCAGTGTTCATGTTTTATAATGCTTTACCTGTACATCATGTCCATGCCTTTTGTTCTCATGTTTAGGTGTTGTAGCATATTGTTTTGATGCTTGCAATATGCCTAGTTGTTTTGGACAGCTTGTCCTTTAAACTTTTTTCATATGTGTGTGTTGAACCGTTGCTCCGTTTTGAGTGTGCTCTGTATGAAACTTGCTTAGTTTTGCATGTAGTTTCATATTATCACGTGGCATCCTTGTTTTGAGGTGTTTGCTTGATGTTTGGGTGCATTTTGCATCAATGCCATGTTGATCTTGTTTTGCTCATATCTTCTAGGCCGTAGCTCCGAACTAAATGAACTTTATATGTAACTTGACTAGAATCTCGTGTAGATCATCTTGGTGCATCTTAACTTGCTGTTTAACAACTTGAACATAAGGTTTATTCAGATCTGGACCAACTTCGAAATATGCATATGAGGACTTACCGGAATTGTTATATGTTGTTCCCGGCCTCATTTAAACTTGCCTTGATGTGTTGTTCTTGTTTGCATCATCTCTTGCCATGAGTAGCTTCATGTAGATTTGTCATGCATCATGCTTGTTTTGCATCATGTCTTGTTCATGTGTGGTGTGTTTACGATGTTGTGTGCTTCTTTTTGATAGTTCCTGTTTCGTTGCGATCATGAGGATTCGTTCGTCTACGCTTGGTTCGTCTTCGTGGCTTCATCTTCTTCATGGACTCGTTCTTCTTCCTTGCGGGATTTCAGGCAAGATGACCGCTACCCTGGATCTCACTACTATCATTGCTATGCTAGTTGCTTCGTTCTATCGCTATGTTGCGCTACCTATCACATGTTTATCAAGCCATCCCAAATTGCCATGAACCTCTAATCTTTGACACCTTTCCTATGCAAACCATTGTTTGGCTATGTTACCGCTTTTGCTCAGCCTCTCTTATAGCGTTGCTAGTTGCAGGTGAAGTTGAAGATTTCTCCATGGTGGACAGGATTTTGGTTGGGATATCACAATATCTCTTATATTATTAATGCATCTATATACTTGGTAAAGGGTGGAAGACTCGGCCTTTTGCCTAGTGTTTTGTTCCACTCTTGCCGCCCTAGTTTCCGTCATACCGGTGTTATGTTCCCGGATTTTGCGTTCCTTACGCGGTCGGGTGATTTATGGGACCCCCTTGATAGTTCTCTTTGAATAAAACTCCTCCAGCAAGGCCCAACCTTGGTTTTACCATTTGCCTCACCACCACCTACTTTTCCCTTGGGAGTCGCTCTCTCGAGGGTCATCTTTATTATAGCCCCCCCGGGCCAGTGCTTGTCTAAGTGTTGGTCCAAACTAGAGCACCGTGTGGGACCATTTCCTTGGCAACTTGGATTCGTCGGTTCCTGTACGCTTCGCTTATCCGGTATTGCCCTGAGAACGAGATATGTGCAGCTCCTATCGGGATTGTCGGCGCATCGGGCGGTCTTGCTGGTCTTGTTTTACTATTGTCGAAATGTCTTATAAACCGGGATTCCGAGTCTGATCGGATCTTCCTGGGAGAAGGTCTATTCCTTCGTTGATCGCGAGAGCTTGTCATGGGCTAAGTTGGGACACCCCTGCAGGGTATAATCTTTCGAAAGCCGTGCCTGCGGTTATAGGAAGATGGGAATTTGTTAATGTCCGGTTGTAGATAACTTGACACCAGATCCAAATTAAAACGCATCAACCGTGTGTGTAGCCGTGATGGTCTCTTTTCGGCGGAGTCCGGGAAGTGAACACGGTTTCTGGGTTATGTTTGATGTAAGTAGGAGTTCAGGATCACTTCTTTATCATTGCTAGTTCACGACCGTTCTGCTTGCTCTCTTCTCGCTCTTATTTGCGTATGTTAGCCACCATATATGCTTAGTCGCTGCTGCAGCCTCACCACTTTACCCCTTCCTTTCCCATTAAGCTTTGCTAGTCTTGATACCCATGGTAATGGGATTGCTGAGTCCTCGTGGCTCACAGTTTACTACAACAACAGTTGCAGGTACAGGTTATGCGATGATCATGACGCGAGAGCGATGCTTGCTTGCGTTGAGTTCTTCTTCTGCTTCTTCTTCGATCAGGGGATAGGTTCCAGGTCGGCAGCCTGGGCTAGCAGGGTGGATGTCGTTTGAGTTTCTATTTGTGTTTCATCCGTAGTCGGATGATGCTCTTTTGTATTGTGATGTTGTATTCGTGTGGCATTGTATGCCTCTTGTATGTATCCCCATCTATTATGTAATGTTGATGTAATGATATCCACCTTGCAAAAGCGTTTCAATATGCGGGTCTATCCTTGGTGGGACCTTCGAGTTCCTTTTGGATAGGGTCGCATATTGGGCGTGACACTGGGTGACTATAAAGGTGCACTACATGTATCTCCGAAAGTGTCTGTTGGGTTGACACGGATCGAGACTGTGATTTGTCATTCCGTATGACGGAGAGGTATCTCTGGGCCCACTCGGTAATGCATCATCATAATGAGCTCAAAGTGACCAAGTGTCTGGTCACGGGATCATGCATTACAGTACGAGTAAAGTGACTTGCCGGTAACGAGATTGAACGAGGTATTGGGATACCGACGATCGAATCTCGGGCAAGTAACGTACCGATTGACAAAGGGAATTGTATACGGGGTTGCTTAAATCCTCGACATCGTGGTTCATCCGATGAGATCATCGAGGAGCATGTGGGAGCCAACATGGGTATCCAGATCCCGCTGTTGGTTATTGACCGGAGAGCCGTCTCGGTCATGTCTACATGTCTCCCGAACCCGTAGGGTCTACACACTTAAGGTTCGGTGGCGCTAGGGTTGTATGAAGATGAGTATGCAGCAAACCGGAAGTTGTTCGGAGTCCCGGATGAGATCCCGGACGTCACGAGGAGTTCCAGAAGGGTCCGGAGGTAAATAATTATATATAGGAAGTGTTTTTTCGGCCATCGGGAAAGTTTCGGGGTCCACCGGTATTGTACCGGGACAACCGGAAGGGTCCCGGGGGTCCACCGGGTGGGGCCACCTATCTCGGAGGGCCCCGTGGGCTGAAGTGGGAGGGGAACCATCCCCTAGTGGGCTGGTGCGCCCCCCCTTGGCCCCCCTGCGCCTAGGGTTGGAAACCCTAGGGTGGGGGGCGCACCACTTGCCTTGGGGGGCACTCCACCCCCCTGGCCGCCCCCCCTTGGGAGATCTCATCTCCAGGGCCGGCGCCCCCTCTGGGGGCCTATATAAAGGAGGGGGGAGGGAGGGCAGCCGCACCCTGAAGTCTTGGCGCCTCCCTCTCCCCTGCTACACCTCTCCCTCTTGCAGAAGCTCGGCGAAGCTCTGCCGGAACCATGCTGCATCCACCACCACGCCGTCGTGCTGCTAGATCTTCATCAACCTCTCCTCCCCCCTTGCTGGATCAAGAAGGAGGAGACGTCATACTCTCTGTACGTGTGTTGAACGCGGAGGTGTTGTCCATTCGGCACTTGGTCATCGGTGATTTGGATCACGACAAGTACAACTACCTCAACCCCGTTCTCTTGAACGCGTCCGCTCGCGATCTACAAAGGTATGTAGATGCACTAATATCACTCGTTGCTAGATGAACTCATAGATGGATCTTGGTGAAACCGTAGGAAAATTTTTATTTTCTGCAACGTTCCCCAACATAATGGGCCAAGAGTTACAAAGGGACTCGTATGGGCCGAAAGACGTCATGGGCCATACATGGGCCGGAAGTCACAACGGGCTGGAATCATATTGGACGGCCCAGATGACGCTACTGGGCCTAATACCATTAGGCCGTAACGGGCTGTGAGTTAGCGGGCTATAAATGGGCTATATGCAAACATGCCGTTAACAAGCTTTCCGTGGGCCGACCCGCCACCTTTTGACCAGGTCAAACGGGCCGACCTTTTCACAGGAATGGGCCTCTATTGAGTCGTGACACGTGTCGACATATCATAGGCGCCTTTTGTCCAATGAGTGGATGACATCTGTCCCAACGATGAGCCGACACGTGTTTCTTCCGGTCAATGATGATTTTACACGTGGAAAATCCCCATTGGTCGGGGCTGTTAACGGGTTATCGGATCCAAAACCGGACCCGATAGCTTAACGGCGTTCCATTACGATGGATGCCACGTGTCAGTCACCCTTGACGAAAGCACTTCTGTGACGCGCGATTTATCGTCATGGAAGTGGACACTTCCATGATGATAATTTTGGTAATGTCATGGAACACTTCTACGATAGCACAGGTATGACTATCTTGATTCTGTCATAAAATCGTAATGGATGTACATGCATGACAAAAAACGCGACCTACTGTGACAAACACGTATCATCACGGAAGTGTATTTTTTTTGTAATGTTACTTGCCCTTTCGGTACTTTTGCTTATAGACGTATGGCTTTTGGTTTATGTAATGCACCTGCTACCTTTCAAAGATGCATGATGGCTATATTCTCTGACTTTTGTGAAAAGATTTGTGAGGTATTCATGGATGATTTCTCTGTTTATGGATCCTCTTTTTATGATCGTTTGAGCAACCTTGAACGAGTTTTGCAGAGATGCGAAGATACTAGTCTTGTTTTGAACTGGGAGAAGTGCCACTTTATGGTTAATGAAGGCATTGTCTTGGGGCATAAAATTTCTGAAAGAGGTATTTAAGTTGATAAAGCTAAGGTTGATGATATTGAAAAGATGCCGTGTCCCAAGGACATCAAAGGTATAAGAAGCTTCCTTGGTCATGCCGGTTTTTATAGGAGGTTCATTAAGGACTTCTCTAAAATTTCTAGGCCTCTGACTAATCTATTACAAAGAGATATTCCTTTTGTCGTCGATGATGATTGTTTAGAAGCATTTGAAATACTTAAGAAAGCTTTGATTTCTGCACCTATTGTTCAGCCACCTAATTGGAATTTACCTTTTGAAATTATGTGTGATGCTAGTGATTATGCTGTAGGTGCTTTTCTAGGACAAAGAGTCGATAAGAAACGAAATGTTATTCAATATGCTACTAAAACTCTAGACACTTCCCAGAGAAATAATGCTACTACTGAAAAAGAATTCTTAGCAGTTGTATTTGCTTGTGATAAGTTCGGACCTTATATTGTTGATTCTAAAGTAACTATTCACACTGATCATGCTGCTATTAAATATCTTATGGAAAAGAAAGATGCTAAACCTAGACTTATTAGATGGGTTCTCTTATTACAAGAACTTTGTTTGCATATTATTGATAGAAAGGGAGCTGAGAACCCTATTGCAGACAACTTGTCTAGGTTAGATAATGTTCTTGATGACCCACTACCTATTGATGATAGCTTTCCTGATGAACAATTAGCTGTCATAAATGCTTCTCATAATGCTCCATGGTATGCTGATTATGCTAATTACATTGTTGCTAAATTTATACCACCTAATTTTACATACCAGCAAAAGAAAAAGTTCTTCTATGATTTAAGACATTACTTCTGGGATGACCCACACCTTTATAAAGAAGGAGTAGATGGTGTTATTACACATTGTGTACCTGAGCATGAACAGGAACAGATCCTATGCAAGTGTCACTCCGAGGCATATGGAGGACACCACGCGGGAGATAGAACTGCACATAAGGTATTGCAATCCAGTTTTTATTGGCCTACTCTCTTCAAATATGCTCGTAAGTTTGTCTTGTCTTGTGATGAATGTCAAAGAATTGGTAATATTAGTAGACATCAAGAAATGCCTATGAATTATTCTCTTGTTACTAAACCATTTGATGTTTGGGGCTTTGATTATATGGGACCTTTTCCTGCCTCTAATGGGTATACACATATTTTAGTTGCTGTTGATTACGTTACTAAGTGGGTAGAAGCTAGTCCACCTAGTAGTGCTGATCATAACACCTCTATTAAGATGCTTAAAGAAGTTATTTTTTCGAGGTTTGGAGTCCCTAGATACTTAATGACTGATGGTGGTTCACATTTTATTCATGGTGCTTTTCGTAAGATGCTTGCTAAGTATGATGTTAATCATAGAATTGCATCTCCATATCAGCCACAGTCTAGTGGTCAAGTAGAATTGAGTAATAGAGAGATTAAATTAATTTTGCAAAAGACTGTTAATAGATTTCGAAAGAATTGGTCCAAGAAACTTGATGATGCATTGTGGGCTTATAGAACTGCATATAAAAGTCATATGGGTATGTCTCCATATAAAATGGTTTATGGAAAAGCATGTCAGTTACCTCTTGAACTAGAACCTAAGGCATATTGGGCCATTAAAGAGCTCAATTACGATTTCAAACTTGCCGGTGAGAAGAGGTTATCTGACATTAGCTCACTTGATGAATGGAGAACCCAGGCCTATGAGAATGCCAAACTATTTAAAGAAAAAGTTAAAAGATGGCATGACAAAAGGATACAAAAGCGTGAGTTTAACGTAGGTGATTATGTTTTGCTTTTCAACTCTCGTTTAAGTTTTTTGTATGTAAACTTCTCTTTAAATGGGAAGGGCCTTACGTTATTGAGGAGGTCTATCGTTTCGGTGCCATAAAAATTAACAACTTCAAAGGCACAAATCCAAAGGTGGTGAACGGTCAAAGAATCAAACATTATATCTCAGGTAATCCTATAAATGTTGAAACTAATGTTATTGAGACCGTAACCCCAGAGGAATACGTAAGGGACACTTTCCAGAACGTTTCAGACTCCGAAAAGGAATAGTTATGTGGTACGGTAAGTAAACGACTCCAAAACAGTTCTAATAACAATTTTTCTCCATTTCGGAATATTTAAGAAAATAGGAAAATAAGAAGTAGTCCGAGAAGGACACTAGGCATCCACGAGGGTGGAGGGCGCGCCCCTGCCTCGTGGGCACCTCGTGTGCTCTCCGGACTCCGTTTTCTTGCACGATACTTCTTTTGGTCGGTTAAAATTCATTATATAATCTCCCGAAAGTTTTGACCACCATATCACGCAAATACCCTCTGTCTTTGTTTCGAGCTGTTTTCTGTCAGATTTTTCAAGACCAGGCATCATGACGTCGCCCTCCTCCAACAATGAAGACAACACTACAAAAAAATACAATTCTGTGATGATACGTGTTTGTCATAGTAGGTCACGTTTTCTGTCATGCATGTACATCCATGACGATTTTATGACAGAATCAAGATAGTCATACCTGTGCTGTCGTAGAAGTGTTCCATGACATTACCAAAATTATCATCACGGAAGTGTCCACTTCCATGACGATAAATCACGCGTCACAGAAGTGCTTTTGTCAAGGGTGTCCAACACGTGGCATCCACCGTAAGGGAACGCCGTTAAGCTATCGGGTCGGGTTTTGGATCCGATAACCCGTTAACAGCCCCGACCAATGGGGATTTTCCACGTGTAAAATCATCATTGGCTGGAGGAAACACGTGTCGGCTCATCGTTGGGACAGATGTCATCCACTCATTCGACAGAAGGCGCCTATGATACGTCGACACGTGGCACGACCCAACAGACGCCCATTCCTGTAAAAAGGCCGGCCCGTTTGACTTGGTCAAAAGGTGGCGGCCGCCCCATGGAAAGCCTGTTAACGGCCTGTTCGCATATAGCCCATTTACAGCCTGGTAACCCAAGGCCTGTTACGCCCTATCAGAATTAGGCCCAGTAGCGTCATCTGGGCCGTCCATTATGATTCCAGCCCGCTTTCACTTCTGGCCCATGTATGGCCATGACGTCTTTCGGCCCATATGAGGCCCTATGTAACTCTTGGCCTATTAACGGCCCGTGGTGAAACTGGCCCGTAATGAAAAGTGTATCACTTTACACCCATTAACGGCCCGTGGTGAAACTGGCCCGTAATGAACAGTGTATCACTTTATACCCATTAATGGCCCGTTATACCATTGGGCCGTTTCCAGCCCATGTTATATTTCGACCTTCTCAAAGCCCATTTTTTCTTGGGCTCATTTCCAGCATTCGTTTACTTACGGCCCGTTACTGTCATTTTCTGCTTGTGGGCCAAATTCAGCCCGTGGTTACAGTCGGCCCGTTTGTGGTCTGTTAATACGTTGAGCCGTTTTCATAGCGTCATCAAATATGGCCTATTAACGATGGCACGTTATGGTCGGCCCATGAGTGGACGATTCCAACTCTAGCCCGTTTACGGGCATAATGCGGTCTGTTTGGCCAATCGATCATATGGCCCGTATAAGGCCCATTGATGATATGGCCCATAGAAGGCCCATTGTTTCTACGGCCCGTAGAAGGCCCACTGTTTCTACGGCCCGTAGGAGGCCCACTGTTTCTATGGCCCGTAGAAGGCCCACTGTTTCTACGGCCCGTAGGAGGCCCAATGTCACTACAGTAAATATTAGCCCATGGTTATTGTGGCCTAGTTTTAAAAACTAGGTTATTGCAGCCACTAGCAAACCGTAGAAAAAGAACTGCACTGACTACAAGCAAACAAATAAACAAGACAACATGGAAATAAATAAGCAAGCAACTTACACTAGGCTATCACGGCTATTACACATATTACATCCACTGGGCATCAAAGTTCGCCACCAGTGCAAATATAGGGAACACGGCAGCATATAAACGCCGCAGCAAAACAAGTCCAGAACTGAAACCACTTGAGAAGAGCTCAAGAAATAATATCCTGGGTACCCATAATGCTGGCAAGATGGTTAGCAAGCTTATTAACTTTCTCTTGTTTGGCGCTTAAGTCCTCCAGCGCTTGCTGTTGCACCAGAAAGTATGCATCTGAATTCTGCAGGGACTTCCTCAGTCCTTCAGCTTCCTGTCGCATAACATCTGATCGATGTCTTTCATCTTGAAGTTGAGACTCAAGAAGCCGAACTGATTCAGGCAACGAGTTCGAAGAGCTGGTGCCAGCAGTGGTAGCTAGTAACTCGAACACTACATCAAGATAGGACTTTGGGGTTGTCTCAGTGTCTTCAATATAGTTTTTATCAGCTTTCTTGGAGACCAACAGGGATGTCTCACTATCTTGAACCTTACCTGCATTACTTCCTTTACCATTGCATAATAGGGTACTCTTCTCCAATATTTTATCCGCGTTCTAAAAGAGAAACAAACAAACACATCTCAGGTTTACAATGTAGTATATGAAACTCATTTTGGTAAACCAGTTCAGTAGTAAGGTGGACAGGATAACAACATGAAAGAAACATATATCTATGTAGTATGGTCACTATATGGTCTTATATCATTCTAGTTTATGTTGCCAAATCAAGATAGATATAGTTCGAATCATATCTATTTAAGACAAAGCAGCATAGACAGAACATAAGTGTGGGAAACTACACAGCAATAACAACACTTGTAATGTGCATGGCATGAGAACATAACTGTTTATTTAATTGAAACTGAAATCAACGTAGAGCAAGTTACAACAGCAAACAACCAAACACGTTGAAGAAACAGGTTTAAAACATACCTGTTGCACCATTGGAGTTTCAATTGCATCCTTCAAATTTGAAATTGGTTGGTATCAGTAAATACAGTGATGCAAGAGAAAAGTAGTATGAACCATAGCTACGGAACCTGACCTAAGAACAATTCTTCTTCTGCTTTAAGCGTTGACTTCGGGTTCGGAGTGGTGGTCCTCGTGATTTGGGCACTGCAGTTGCCTTACTAACTGCTCGTGTTTGGGTGCTCTGTGGTGGAGATGGTGCTGTGTCAACGGGAACTGGGTGTCTATCTGCTAGGATTGGGGTTAGAAGGGGTGTAGCTGGTTCTCTGTCCAACTGGGTAGGGGTACAATCCTCATGAGTGTGGGTTATGTGTGGTGGGGCTGATTCTTGGGCAAGTACAACCGTGGTTCTATCTGCATCGACAGGTAGCACGATCTTTTCTGAAGACTGTGTTTTTACTCCCACAGATACTGCCATCACTCCCTCCAATTGAAATGGCTGATAAACAAGAAAAGTAATTGAATGTACAGACATTGTAAGATAGACAGGTGCAATGGATAGTAGGGAAGAAAACAGGGCATGAAATAATTCACATTTATGTTGTCTAAGCAAACAGAATAGCAAGACATAATTTCACATATATGATGGCTAATTAAACAGGATAGCATGACACAATTTCACATGTATGATGGCTAACTAAACAATATAGAATGACATACTTCAAAATATGATGACTATGTAAACAGAATGACATGATATAACTATACGATGTGTCTGGTAAAGTGGTTGGCATGCCATAAATCACAAACATGTCGTCGATGGAAACATGATGGTATGATATAATTCATGGATAGAATGACATAATTTAAAATATGATGACTATGTAAACAGGATGAGATGATATAACTATATTATGTCTTTAGAAAATGGGTTGGCATGCCATAATTTAGATACATGTTGTCTATGTAAACATCATGGCATGACATAATTCAAATATATGATTTATATACTAAGGAAGTGAGAAGAGGGCAATCGCATATATGATGTGTCAACTAAGGAGATGGCATTCAATATTGTGTATATGATGTAAAAACTAAGAATTGCAATAAAACATATGCATTATATGAGTAATATAACCCTGCCAAGTTTGAGCATACACCTCAAGGGGATAATAGGACTGGTCATCTACCTCTGAATCCTCCTCTAAAGAGCTATCTGTAACCAGCAAGATATTTGCTTCAGCGGGTAGCATTGTCTGCTCTGAAGACCTTGTTTTCACTCCAGATTTGTCCATCACCAATTCAAATGGCTGATGCACAGGAAGAGCAGTTGAATATACAAACATTGTCGACAAAAGCAATGAGAAATACAAAAAAAGGACGGCATGATATAATTCACATATATGATGCTTGCCTAAACAGCATGGCATTGCATAATTCACATACATAATGCCTTGCAACAAGATAACATTGCATAATTCACATATATAATGTCTTGCAACAAGATGGCATTGCATAATTCACATATATGGTAATTAGACACTAAACAGGTGGCATTCACACAAAGCATGTCTAAACTAAGCAAATAACATAGCAATGCAATATACCATACACACGATATGAGCAACATAACCCTGCCAAGTTAGGGCATGCACCTCGGGGGGGGAATATGACTGGTCATCTGTCTCTGAATCCTCCTCTGAGGAGCTATCGGTAACCAGCAAGACATGCGCTTCGTCAGATAGCATTGTCTGCTCTGAAGACCTTGTTTCCACTCCAGATTTTTTCCATGGCCGTGCCGAACGGCTGATGCACAGGAAGAGTAATTGAATGTACTAAAATTGTTGACAAATTTAACATGTAATAAAAAAATGATGGCATGATATAATTCACATATAAGATGACTGGCTAACCAGGGTGGCATTGCAAAATTCACATATATAATGCCTGGCTAAACAAGATGGCATTGGATGATTCACATATACGATAAAGAAACTAAACAGATGGCATTGACACAAAGCATGTCTAAACTAAGCAGATGATATCTTTAATGTATACAGTAAGCAATGCAAGGCACCATATGCATGATATTACCAACATCAGCATGCCAAGTTAGAGAGAAGACCTCATGGGGTAAATAGGAGTGGTCTTCTCCTTCTGAATCCCCCTCAGAACATTTATCTTCCTCTTGATTACGATCCAAAATGGGTGGAGGGGGGCTGCCTTTGCGCCCAACATGGAATGATGTCTGCATGAAATTTTATTGCCACACAAGGTTCGTCTCTTTTTCTATACATGATCTGTTCCATTGTGTACAATAACTGGCATGCATAGGAATAAAACATAGTGAGATTATGTAAGGAGTGCATGCACAAATCCAGAGTGATGGTAGCAAAGTGTGGATAGACCCAAAACCAATGATAGAAGGCAGCTAATAGCTTTAGTTAGAAAATACAGATAATGGCTCCTTTAATGTTTGTTTGCACCCAACATGAAACTCATAGTAGACACCGGAGATTAACCAGATAATAGACAAATAGTACTGATTGCTGCCCCAATATGTACCCCACAACCATTCAAAAAATCAAGTTTCAGTATTAGTTTGGACCTGACTCGGAGTCTAATAGGTGAACACGATGATAATGTAGCATGTCATCATATTAAGCGACGCATAACGTAAGAAGACACAGAAGAGTGCGACCTCTCTTGCGGACCCATGTAGTCCTCAAGGTCATGTTCTCAGTTGATGATGGTAATGCAGTTGTCATGGCTGCCGGCGGCGGGGAAGAAGATCTGAGGCGGCGAAAGATAGTCTGGAGAGCGGATCCCTGTTGTGGTGAACCCTTCCGTCATTGGAGCAGCTGAGCTGGGGTGGAACACAGCGCCGCAGGAGCAGGACAAACCACACAAGGTTTTCTTTGACACATATCTGTAACAGAAGTAATTGAGTAAGGGCTTGTTTGAATGTGAGGATTCTAACAATGCAGGGATAGGAAATAGACAGGAATAGGATAGGAATGCACATGCAAAACAAAGAATTTAAAAACATAGGATTTCTACCAATCTAGGTGGTTGATTCACAACAATTGGAAGATCACATGATGCAAAAAAGCATGGTGACATTAAGTCAAACCACAGGAAAATGTACGGTTATAATGCTATTATGCTACTATCTCTTAGTCTTGTGCTTGATGAATAGGAATATGAAAAGGAGGAGAAGTGGAAATTAGAATTCCTACGGTTTTTCTTTCAAGGAGACACTAAAGGAACAAATCCTATAGTTTTCCTTTGCTCCATTCCTTTGCACCAAATTCATGAAAAGTAGTACCATAGGAAACTTTCAAATTCCTATGTTTTTCATTCAGTTTTCCTTTCAAGCACTGGCGATTCTAGTAGGCAGGCTTGAGCAAGGAAAATCCTACACTAAAAAAATGTTTTTGGGCTACTTCTATTACTTTGGACCCAGGCCACTGCCATACTAGCTCAACTCCCAGGCCCATCGACAAATGCACAGCTCAAACGCGTAGAGATAAATAATGATGGCGTTCAAGAGAGTCCATCACGGATAGCTAATTTGCCTAGTACCTCACTGCTTGTCATATAGTAGGATAAAATAATCGTATTTCCCATTACTATGAGTGCTCAGTGGACAATATATATAACATGTAGAGTAAAAAAGAGATGCAACAAGTGTACAACCTCTTTGGCGAAGCCATGTCGATCTCAGCGTGATTGGGTTGGCCGGTGAGGATGCTCCGGCTGACTTGGCTGTCGGAGGAGGGGAAGAAGATCTTAGGCGTCTGGAGATGGAGCCCGAGGTACTGCTCCACTGTGATGGAGGGTTTCATCGTTGGAGAAGCTCCGGTGAGTTGCACGACGCCGAGGCTGAAGCAGGACAAGAGAGACAACGAACAACGTTAACCTGAGTGGAATTCTAATAGCATCTCCAATACATGAGGTAAAATACATAACCACAAAGTGCTAGATGTGAAATACATCAGCCGCTCATCTCTAAAATTAACTGTCGAAACTGAATTTAACTGTCGAAACTGAACTTAACTGTCAAAACTAAACTTAACTGTCGAAACTGAATTTTGCTGTCAAAACTGAATTTTGCTGTTGAAACTGAACGCACTAGCAAGGTGAGGCTACATGTCGGTTGACTGACTTCTTCATCTCTAGTCAGTCGATTTTGCAGCCGTTGGATACGAAATCAAGGGCCTGCAGTTCATCTTCAACCTCCACCCCCCGAGCCGCCAGCCACCACCGGCCAAACAGCAGCCCCCCGCTGCCCGCGGCTGGCGGTGCGCCGCCCCGCCTGCCCCAAAAACACACACCACCGCTGGTCCACCACCGCCCCGACCATCCCTCTAGCCCCCCCCCC
>NC_041391.1:612610365-612654570 GCF_002162155.2 Triticum dicoccoides | reverse complement strand
GATCCCCCCTCCCCGCTGCGGCTGGTTCTTCCTTCACCCCGGCGAGCCCCCCACCCCCTGAAAATCGACTGACCCAAAAGTTGATTCAGTCAACTGAAGTGTAGCTAAATTGGAGTAGCATCGCAAGCAAGAGCAAGAGCGAGAGCAGCAGCGCGAGCGAGAGCAATAGCAAGAGCAGACCAGGTAGGGGATCGAGAGCAAGAGCAGAGCAGCAGCGCGAGCGAGACCTAAAGTAGCAGCAGCTCCTACTGATATGGACATCGCCGCCGAGGGAACGACGCCGTGGAGGAAGTGGCCAGCGATGCTGCCGTGTATGGAGCCACGCCGTGTCGGCTCGGGACCAAACGCCGGCAGCACCATGAGATCGAATCAAGAAGAAAACACGACGATTAGTGTACAACCTCTTCCGTGGCGCCGATTAGGCCGCAGCTTCATCCGAGGAAACGGTGATGATGATGCTCTTCCGGTGGTGCAGGTGAAGATGGCGGTGTGGGAATGGAGGTGGCGCGAAAGATGAGGGGAACGTCGGGGCAGATCCTTGGAGGTGGAGGATGGGGTGGCTGAACCGGCGGGACGACGAGATCGACGACGGATCCTCATCCGGTACGGTGGATGAGGGACGTCGAGGTGTTGCTGTGGACGACGTCATCGGGGAAGAGGCTCCGGCTGGGTGGCGGACGGAGCAGGGTGTGGGGTTTCGTCACAGGTTTTCGCGGCCTCGGTGTACGAATGGGTGGGGGGAAGGCAGTGGGGAACCATGGCTTAGGGACGCGCTTGTCCGAAATGTGGGGTAAGTTACGAAAGTACCCCCACCGATTTGAGGTGGTTCTTCCGGTTCAGGGGTACCACGGGCATTTCGCATGTCGGGATTTCACAGGAGGTGGGAGTTTTCACGCACGCTGTAATTTCGGAATAGCAAGGTGCGGGTTGAGATGGAGGGAGTTGTCGGAGCACAACAAGACAAAGATATATCTTAAATATTTCGGGCTAACAAGGCGCGGGTTGAAAGTTTCGCAGCATGATAGACAGAGACGCTAGCTTGAATTTTCGGCATAACAAGGCGCGGCTTGAAATTTCGGAAGAACAAGCTTAACGTGTACCCAAAAAAACAATTTGCACCTCAACACGCACAACACACACACACAAACACCATTTAGACTAGAGTAACGTACACGTGCATTGCACGCATGAGATTTGGCAACCAAATTATGAATAAATACCACATTATAGCATGTAAGCTTTGAGTCATATATGCATGATGTAGATGTTCGTTTAATTCTTATAGTTCATTTCATTCAAAATCATCTAGTTTTTATAAGAAAGCTAATCTATTTTAAGCTTCATGGAATTGTGTGTTGTAAGACATAAAGTGAAAACAAATAATGGCAAATCATGTAGAAAAACATTTCGGCAATTCTGATACGGAAGATTCTAGAACAAATAAGAAGTGCTTGCGTTTTGATGTTTGTGCATTATGCTTAAGTTCAACCATGGAGTCTTCTAGATTATACATGTGGTGAAATATGGAGGAATCTAGATGATATCCAATGGCCAGTAGTGCTCAAATTTGCCATCTTTGGACCATCGGATTTGCCTCATCCAACGACCATCTTTCAAAGTTAAAGTTACCCGCACACAATATAGAAAAATATAAAATTATATATATATATATATATATATATATGGGTATAGATATAGATATGTGATGCGAAAGTCGCCCATCATCTCCAATTAGAATAGTGTGTCCATGCACGGACGCGATGTGGCCAAATGATGTCTGCCATCGGTATCTCAAATTCAAATCAGTCTGACCTTGTTCAATGTGTATACATTACAACATGCTCGTTTCCAAACCACACCGCGCAGATCTCCATTATATTCATGCATGCATGGGTTTCAAACATCAGGATCTCTTATCCAAATATTTGAATTCAACTTTACATTGATTATGACCTCACCTAGTCTTTTACACCCACACAGTCGTCTTCTCTTTATAATTGTACCACTAACTTTCTCTCGTGCATGCATGCACACACACTACCAGTCGGCATTATCCATCGCACACATGCAATCTTTTTCTTCAGGTCGGTCTCCCATGAAGTCACACACCCATACACATCCCCCTCTCCATCATATCGGGCATTCTTTATCTCTCACACGTGCATGCGCAATGATCGATGTTCCTCTATGTATGTGTGTATATAGCTAGGTCTTTCATAGTTTTCCACACAAACCGATCAATCGATATATCCAGTGAGGTCTCACCCTCTTTCCCACGTCCACATCGATCAATCTATACCTCTCTATATAGGATTAACATATATAGCTAATACACCCACATTAATTATATATCCAACGCCCCCCTCTCATCATTCATGCCTTCCTCTTCATCTATCAGACGCGTGCACAATGGCGAAGACAGGGGACAGTAAGGGCCCTGCCCCCCCCATAACATCACTATATATCGAGGCTAATATGAATGTGATCATTAGACAATTGCTGCTAAAAATGGTTTAAGTTCATGAATTGACCCTCCTCGTAAAGGATTAGCAATGCTTGACCCCCTAGCTCATTTATTTTTCCTGGCTCCGCCTCTGCACACAACAGCACACGTTCTCGCCCCCTCTCTCTAAATATCGATCTCGCACTTGTGCATTCCTTCATAGTATCCCTCCACTCGGCCCCTCGCACCATCTTCTAGCCCCCCACCGGATTTTGCCACATGTACAATTTAGCAGACTCCATGGTTGAACTTAAGCATAATGCACAAACCTCAAAACAACAGTGGCTCTCTTTTGTTCTAGAATCTTCCGTATCATAACTGCCCAAACTTTTTTGCTAGTTGAATTGCCATTATTTGTTTTTACTTTATGCTTTACAACGCACAATTCCATGAATCATAAAATAGATTAAGGGCTTCTTTGATTCAAAGGATTCTCAAAGGAATTTTGGAGGATTCTAATCATTAGGAATTTTTCCTATCTTGGTAGTTTGATTCGTAGGATTGTAAACCATAGGAATTTTTCCATATGATTCATTTGCACTAGATTTCATAGGAAACATCTCATACACTCAAACCTCTTTGAAAGAATTTTGAGTTTTTTCTATGCACAATCAAACACTCATACAATCCTGTAGGATTCAAGACGACATTCCACTATAATCCCATGTTTTTCCTGTTCCCGCGTTCTTAGCTTTTTTATAAAAACTAATTGATTTTGAATGAGATGAACTATAAGAATTAAACGAAGGGCTACATCAGGCATATATGACTCAGAGCTTACATGCTATAGTGTGGTATTTATTCATAATTTGGTTGCAAAATCTGATGCGTGCAATGCACGTGTACCTTATTAGTACTTCGAGTATGTGCAAAACACGTAAATTAGAATTCCAATGGCACGCTACACAGTGTCTCTCTTACAGTTCATGAAGCCACGTGGCACATGTGGAGGCGTTGTCGCGGCCTCCTTGCGTGGATTGACCACAGTGACGTGCTGCTGGTTCCAAAAGAATGTACTCGTCCTCCCTGAGCCATACTGGCGGTACATGCATGAAGCGAAGATGTGCACGCACGCTACGCACGCACTCATTCCCTCGCACGCACACACGGGTACACGGGCGGACGCAATTTTGTACCAAGATCCACCCCATGTGACGCATGTAAAGTCGTTCACTTCATTGATGGTCAGCTAATAAAGTGCATGCAAATTGAGTGGACGTGAGGGCCGAAGAAAGACATTATTACTCCACTGCGCGCATGCGAGTAGTTAAATCATGGGTTGCTAGTAGTACTTCCATTGGTCTCCTTTGTATTTTGTGCCAATTTTTGATAGTAACACAATATTTATGCATTTGAGCAGTGTAGTACTTGAAATTTATGTTCCACTAAACTCATCGGGAGCCGTTTCGGGCCTTGAAACCAAGACCGTCAGTTAATCTTTACCTTGTTCCCATCACATTCGAAAGCCTGCTCACACCTACTAGTACGTACCAAACCTAAACGTGTTCCCACTATGCAGGTATTAGTACTAGTGTTATTACTTAGGTTATAAAAAGGGGAACTACCTAACCGAAAATTACTCTACCTTTCCTCCTCATAAGTGCTTCTTCTTCGTCCGTCGTTGCCATGGCGGTGAGCAGAGCTCTAGATCGAGAACTACTCGTAACAAGGGAGCGGCAACCAAGGCTGCGGAAAAAAAAGAGAGGGCTCGCCACCACACAGAGACCTCGAAAGATCTCTCACGGGAAGGCGATGGCTCCCAGGAGCGCCCTAGCCGTGGAGGAGAACATGCCGAGTCGGCGGCGCTGGAGTCGTTATCCCTCGACGGCACGCCCGATCAGCTCAATAAGCACCTCAATAAGCAGAAGGAATTCAGCTAAGGCTTGATGGAGTTGCTGAAGGAGAGCCTCGACGACATGCCCGCTGAGCTCAATAAGCAGGGGGAGTTGACCGCTGGCTTGGTGATGCTGCTGAAGAAGAGCATTGCCTCGGAGAAGAAGGCGACTGGCGAAATCCTGCGACTTCAGGAGGACAAGGCGAAGCTCTGCCACGAGATCGACCTGTTGAAGGACAAGAACGCCGGCTGGAAGAAGCTTCATGAGAATAGTAGTTCCTCGATCAAGATGCTGCAGGCCCTCGTCATGGAACATAAGGAGGAGTTGGCGAAGCTCCACATCGAGCACCCGGTTGCTGTCAAGGTACGTAATGCAGCCGTGGAACAGATGATGAAGGCTCGCGTCGAGAAATCCCGCGTCAATGGACATAATGAAGAAGATGGCGGCGGAGACGCGCAAGGAGATGGAGGTCGTGGAGGCGATGAAGAAGCAGTTACGACTCTGCGGCGAATTATATCATTTGGGGTGATAATCTTCCTTCTTCTTTTGCTCATGTGTTTCATCTTTTGCTTCGGGTGTTTCGCCGCACGTGTCACGTTCTCTGCGAGGCATGAATAGAACAATGCTTTTTTTAGGGAGTGAATAGAACAATGCTAACAATGAGATGACTAGCAAATTAGAACATTTTTTATCGCCATATGGCACTGGGCTGCCGTGTTTCGTGCTCCTCCGTCGCAGTACTACTCCAGTGGAAAACTTGAGTATACCGCACGGTTCTTTGCTCCTCCTCAGGTCGTCGGCGCATTTATACAAGCAGTCAAATCACAAGGCCCTGCCTTCCAGCAGTAATGAGCCGTCAAATCACAAAGGCCCTCGCCTTTCATGAAACCGACCAATCTAGACTGCCCCGCCCTCTAGCCTTTTAAAAAATGTATATTTTTGTACAGTAGTAGTATTGATGGATTGCGCCATGGAGCAAAACTTGAAATTAGAAAAAAGGTGGTACATATAGAGAGCGCTCGTCGCCAAATTATGCATATAGTACTATTAAAAAGGCTAGTCAGAATAATGGTGCCCAACACAACCCACCCCTCAAATAAAACTAAGTATCCTGGAATTCTTTGACAAAACTAAGCACCCTGAAATTCTTTGACAACTAAACTGCTGGCTATATGATGTTGGCCATATATATTGTACGTATATAATGACAAGAAACGAGTGGTAGTACTATACCAACTAAAAGATGAAATGTAAGAAATACTAGTATGTACGTACTGAAGAGTTAAAGTAACGAGAAGAAACATAACATAGTTCTGCTGGGGGCTCAGCACAACACACCCCTCAAATTAAATTAAGCACACCTGAAATTGAACTTTGCAACTATTCTGGTAGACATTGCATTAGAACCACCATGAGTAATGACACTGCCACCTTACTCGGAGTCCTCGTCCACGTCCCCGACTTCGTCCTTGTCCCTCTTCCTCTTGGCCGATACTTCTTTGCTTGAACCGCACACTTGGGTGTTGCTCTTCATCCAACCCTTGTAGATATTGAAACAAAGGTAGCCATCCATTGCAGCGTAGTGGATGTGGTCTATATCTAGTACATTCTGCTTCCATGCATAATGATGAAACGTGTATGGAGGTTTCTCCAGTTTACCATACGAAGGATGAACCATTGCTCCTGCCAGGGTCAGCACTGAAGGCTGGTGAGAGGACACTAGCCGATTCTTCTGGAGGTCGAAGGTGTTGCCTACAACGAGGCCTATCCGACCCAGGACTTCTTTGTCGTTACCAAAGTCTACAGTAACGAATTTTACTAGGTTGCTCTCGAGGAAGTCCTTAAAATCCAGGCATTCAACATCGGCATGGCATATGTGTAAGACCAAGCATAAGTCATGCACGCAAGCCTGGATCATGGCGGGCTTCTTCCTCTCTTCGTCCTTTAGATCCTTCTCTCGTCCCAAGACTGTGGTATACTCAACATCTAGCCCAGCGACCCACTCATCACCCGAGTTTTCGAACACGCGTCTGAAGCGAGAAAGGCATCCTTTCACCGTCACGGAAGAATGGGTGTAGATGACGTCGAACTCATCGCCGGTGATGGTTCTAACCTTGTACTCACCACCGATCATGGAGATTTGGGACGCCATGGATTTGGCAAGAGGGTTAGGATTAGGGGAACTGCCATAATGTGAAAGGACGGGACGACTAGGAGCGAACCGCCATAGTATTAAAGGACGTGCGGGGACGAGTAGGAGCGAACTGCTAGCGTGCGAACGACAGGGTAGTGGCTTTCCATTCTCCCATGATATGAGCTTCCGAGAGCCCTTGGATCTGAGATCGAATGGTTGCATGGCGTGATAATAGACCTATGGGTGAATATCCTATCCTGGAGGGTTATTCTGCAAATTTTTAGCAACTTAGCATATGACCGTTTGATCTCAGATCCAAGGGCTGCTAGCAGCCTGTATCATGGTCGCTCCTACCACGACCGTCGCGTCGCACTCGCGGTCGCGCCCTTGGAGATTTAACACGGTGCATTAGGCTATCTGATGTTGGCATGTCATACATAGTCATCACTTAGTCACTCATACTACAACAAGGTTAGCTATAAGGTTGGCTATAAGTGTATTTTTTTTACTTCTCTCTTTCTCTTTCTTCGTACTCTGTGTAGTGCCAAAAACGTTTTTATATTATGGGACACTGGGAGTACTAGTATTTATTGCATTTGCCAAGGAGTGACCTCTTCCAATGAAATGGTGTGCTTATTAGTTTTTTGTTGCTAAGTTTGCTTCATTTAATTAGCTATAGACTCAAAATTGTATTTTCACCTAGGTACACGCGCTTAGCACCGTTTCTTCCTTGGGTCACCAAACTAGTCTCTCTCTTCTTGATTAACTTGCCACATCAGACTTTATGCCCATGTGGCAAGCTTAGCACCTATAGGAGCAAGTAAGTACAATAGTGCGCTTTACATGGAATTTTTGCATATGTGGAGGAAAGAGAGGCAAGGAAAAAGTGGAGAAGTGGGCTCTCATGCAAGAGCCAACCTCTACTACATGGTGGAGCATTGGGAGATGCACCTGTATGAAGGTGGTTAGGAATCGGGAGACTCACGCCGATCGTAGCACCGTAGTTAAAATGATAATGGCATGTAAAATCATGTGGCCCCACCTATCCAGCAGTAACTCGCTGTCAAATCACACATCCCTATGTTTGCAGCAGCCTACTCCCTCGTCTTCTCGCATCTCTGTCGAATCGACTAGGCGGAACTGCCCCGCCTACCGCACAGGAAAAGCCCCGCCCTCGACTTTTAAATAGTACAGTATATTAATTTTGTATCCATGGATTGCACCATGGAGCAAAGCCTTTAGAAAACGGCGGTACACATGTACGGAGTATACATCACGCCCGTCGCGTTCGCGTCGCACCCCAGACGGCCGGTCGGTCTGGCACGCTGCTCTCCGAATGGAATGCGTGTCATATTGAATTTGCACACACATGTGGGACCGCAATTGAGAACCGACCATAGCCACACTCCCGGCCCCGCAAGTCGGGTGACTTAATAGAAGAGGGCGACGAGCGATAGTACTAGGGAAGTGTTGTACTACGTTGGTGCCTGGTCGATCCCTGCAAGACACAGAAGATCAGTTTGTCCATGCATGTGACCAGACTCCAGCAGACACGCCTCGATTGGCTATCGTCTACATATCGTGCAGGCTGTGTTGTACATGGCTGTAGTTGTGGTGAGAAATCTAAAAAAAGGTTTCTTGTCATCTCGCAAAATTAGGTGTCATGTGCTTCGGATCACTGCGAGGGTTAAACAGCGACAACTGAGTTGGGCTAGTCATTGGGGGCACATGCACGAAGACTACTCGGCTGCCAGGACATCTATCGACAGACCCATTTTCTACAAGTTTATCTTTAATTTGAGCTTTGTACCTCATCTAGTTTGTCCGTAGGGATTCATGTTGTCTCCTTTGGGCAGTGAGGTCATGATTTCTTGTCATGTGGCATTTTTTTCGTGTTATATGTTATAATCCGGCGCTTAAGATCAAAATGACGACAACTGCGCCTTCGGGCCACGTGCATGAAGACTTCTCGATAGTCATTGACGAGGTCAGGCCGGCTCCGATAGACAAAAGAAACTAGTACTACTCCACTATATAGGCAGGAGCCTCTGCGCTTGCTTGCTAGTGTTGCTCTCTTCACACTATCTTGACCTCTCCAGATCTAAACACGACAGCGGTGGCCACTCTCTCTCTCTCTCTCTCTACTCACTGCTGGTCACAGATCCAGCCAGATCCTCTCCGCCAGGGAAGGTGAGAAGGTGCAACGTTCACGCGGTCGTCCTCGGCAACGGCTCTTACCCACTGCTAGCGCGTCCCGATTAGCCTGCCTTGCCATTCTCTCCCCAGCACTGCGGGCGAGGGAGGGCCTCTGACCCCTTCTTCCTCGTTGCCATAGTGTGGGAAGATCCAGCCTCCCGCCGCCCACCTAGCGACATCCCGGCGACCATCAAGTATAACTTTCTTCGAAACTGGCCTTGCTCTACTTCCCGAGCTCCTGACGTTGCTGCATTTGTATCTTTTACTATTTCTCAGGCCCCCTCGTAGATAGGCTCGATCGGCTGTTCAAAAACCACCTAATTTTTTTACGTTTAAGAGGTAAAACTAGTTCATGCACTCGAATCTAGTACTACTTGTTCAAACAAGGAAGAAAGGGGGTGGGGTGGGGGAGGATTTGTTACCTGAATCTAGGACTTGGTCGAAAGAGGAAATAATGGGGGTGAAAAGTAGCAGAGACTGGGTATCCAACTGTCTCTAGGTCTAATAGGGGAATAAAGGGAAACGCAGTACAAACTCAATATAAACCCGATCTATTGGTTGAAAAAGGAAAGAAAGTGGGGACTAGGGGACAAATCAACAGAGTAAGTCCAGCACTAGATTTGCTAGCCTCACATAGTATAAGGTGGCTATACCGAACAAAATGGGACCAACCCAGATATCCTGTTCTGATGTTTGTTGCCCCGAGCCACTCTTATGTAATGCCACTGGTAAAATGTAGTAGTCGCACTGTTAAAAGAAGGACACGTTAAACCAATGTTGTTTTCAATGTAATGCGTCCAGTAATATGAATCAATGGCACTTTTTTACATGTCATGTTAAATTTCCCATTAAGATCAGTTGGTTCTTTTCGTTAGAAATGCAACGTCCTGGTCCGCCTACTCCCCCGTGCCCAAAGTAATGTCATATTTAATGGTTGTCATAGTTAATCCTAATACCCACACTAATATCTAGCAATGCCACTACTTTAGAAATTGCTACTGTCCTTGTAGGATTGCCATCCAGATAAGGAACATGCTTCTTTTCATTCGGTGCATGTTTCATCACTTGTTAGTCACCCTCCTTTCCACCTTTTTTGTGCAAACAGAGATATACATTTCACGCTCGATCTTAGTTGAACTCCAAAAATGATATCCAAATTATAGTTGAGCATTCCAAGAGCATCACAACCAACCTTGATGTTGCTCAATTTTATTGCAACTAATGAAGAAGAAGCTATGTGGGTTTCATTTTCTGATGGAAATGGAACCGGGGCTGGAGCCCTTCTCTTAAAAAAATTGAAGAAGAAGCCGCTAGCTCACGGGACATTGCTTCATTTTAGGTGAACTGCACCAAAATTTCCCATGAATTGAATCATCCATGTTGGTGACTGAAAGAGCTAGCTTCAGCATCCCAGTCTAAGCACCCCCGGCCTCCATCCTTGCGACGCACGGTACACCTCGTTTGCCACATGCTCGACACTAGTGTCACTGATAAAATGAAGTAATAATACAGTTAAAATAGAGAGAGTGTCATCTATATCATTTCATTTCCAATGTAGATAAAGAAAGTGCTTCTCTTTTTTAATGTATGTTTCATCAACTAGTCCCATTGTTAATGTTTAAGCGTTTCTGCAAACTGGGGTGCTTAATTTTAGTTGATCTGTACAAAAATAGAGATTTGAATGTCTCAAGGTGCCTCCTTGTACTTACCTTAAATATCGGTAGCCCAATTTATGTATGGACCTCCCATCCGAGGTTTTATTTTTCCTGAATATTGGCAGCCCAATTTATGTATTTTTTGAAGAAAACGTAGAGGTCTGTTCTATTTTTCTATATAAGAATAGGAATGCCAGGTCCAACTTATGTTTCCCTTCTAACTATATTATATATAATTAAATTATTTTATATGTTATTATATATTATTTTTATTGTCATATTATATTTAATAGATACTTACATATGTAAGAAAACAATATCCCACATCTTATTAACTTATAAAAATTATTTTTTAACAATAAAATCCTGGATTGTGTTGGCACGGAAATCCTAGTGATTGTGTACAAAAGCTTGGTAAGTTGAAGGACGAATGTAATAATATCACTTATTATTTAAATATATTTATAACAAAATGCTCAGTACTTTTTATTTTTTGATAACATTGCGGGCCCAACCCAACATTATAATTAGAATCAGCCCATCAAAATCGTGTATTTCGAGAAAGTGAAAATCAGCCCAGCTAATGGCTGTAATTCAAAAAAAGATCAAATTGACTATAAATTCTACCGCGCAAAAAAAGACTGTAAATTCTGAAAAAATGGGTTGAATACGTGCCACATTTTTGGAGGCTGAAATGTGGGCCAATAGGTCGAAGCCAATGCAAGTCGTTGTCAATTTAGTCAACAAATGATTCTGACATGTTAGCCGTTGGGTTTACATCCAACGACCGACATCCATCTTCAATCTCTCGTCTTCTTCCTCCAGCGCCATCGGGACCACCTCCCGCCTCTTGCTGCTAGCAGCTCTACTTAGCACGCTTCGCTATGAAGCGCTACTCCACTGTTAGCTAGGCCATCCCTCCACCCCTCCACACCTCTTGTTCTTCTCCACCGACTACCGAACCACACCGCACTAGAACCAGTTAACCCTCGTACACCTCTCTGTCTGCGACTCTACTCCCGTGTCTTCCCATCTCCGGCTCGTTGTTGTCCGGGGCCTCGCCGTCTTCCACCACCTTTGATGCGCTCAACGGGGTGTGGTCAACGTGGTTAACGAACGACACCATCAGAAGTAGACTGTGCGTGGAGAGGCTGACAGCTGGGTCCATGGCCGCACACAAGGAAATGCCTCCTTATTATGCGCAAAATAATGATTCCTCCACCTGACATCTGGGACCCACCGAAAGGGCCTCTGTATTTCGCGAAAAAAACATGCACCCCGCTGACAGGTCGGACCCACTAGCTATCTTCGCACGCAAGGAAGTGCCTCCTTATTACGCACAAAAAAATGAATACTCCCCCTGCCAGCTGGAACCCAGCATAGTGGGAGGCTGACTTGTGGGCCTACCAAGTTTACGGGGATGGAGGGCTTTGTCAACTTAGTCAATATGAACGATTCTAGCTCCTGTTACCGTACAATGTTCATCCAACGAGCATAGTGCTTCTTCAACCTCTAGTCTTCTTGCTCCAGCCGCCGAAACCAGTGCCGGTCGTGCCGCGTGCTCCTTCCTCCCGTGGCCGGCTGTGATGCCGCGGAGGCCTCACCGCCCCCTACCACTCCCACCGCTGGCCAGGACATCCCTCTACACACCCACACCCCCTGTTATTCTGCGGCGACACCAGCCTCACACCGCAGCCGAACAAGTGAACCCTCGTACTCCTCTTCGTTTGGACATCCAATGCTACGTCTTCCCCGGCTCCGTGTTGTCCCCTTCCTAGGCCTCGCCATTGTCCACCGTCGTGGTGCTCTCAGCGTGGCGTGGTCAATGTGGTCAATGACCGAATTCCATCGGAAGAGTACGATACGTGGAGAGGCTGACAGCTGGGTCCACTGCCGCCGCAAGGAGGTGCCTCCTTATTACGGGAAAAATAATTATTCCTCCACCTGACAGTAGGGACCCATCGGACGGGCCACCGTATTTTGTGAAAAAAACATTTCCCCCCTGACTGCTGGGACCGACCAGCAACATCTTTGCACGCAAGGAAGTGCGTCCGGGCAAAAAAAATTGATTCGCCCCCCTGACTGCTGGGACCCACTAGCTACATCTTCGCACGCAAGGAATTGCCTGACAGTCGGGACCCACCTGGTCGAAGCGTACGTAGCGTTGTCATTCTGGTCGCGAACGTGTACGTACATACTGATCGATGTAGAGGCGCGCACGTGTCGTAGTAGAGGCGCGCACGTAGCATGTACACGTACGTACAACGGCCAGGGTGTAAGAAAGAAAATACGGCCACGTACATACATACGGGTGGGGTCTCGAACGCCTACTCGCGCATATGTACGGCCAGGGCTCGTGTACATGGTTGGGTCGGAACGGAGAAACCGCATCGTCATCGTGTTCATGCACTACAAAAAAATACACTTCCGTGATGATACGTGTTTGTCACAGTAGGTCGCGTTTTTTGTCATGCATGTACATCCATGACAAATTTATGACAGAATCAAGATAGTCATACATGTGCTGTCGTAGAAGTGTTCCATGACATTACCAAAATTATCATCACGGAAGTGTCCACTTCCATGACGATAAATTGCGTGTCGCAGAAGTGCTTTCGTCAAGGGTGACCGACATGTGGCATCCACCGTAACGGAACGCCGTTAAGCTATCAGGTCGGGTTTTGGATCCGATAACCCATTAACAGCCCCGACCAATGGGGATTTTCCACGTGTAAAATCATCATTGGCTGGAGGAGACACGTGTCAGGTCCGCGCTGGCACAGGTGTCACTCATCCAATGGGCGAGACGCGCCGATGATATGTTGACACGTGGACCGACCCATCAAGTTTAAATGGGCCGGCCCAACTAAAGGCCCATAAGATTTGGCGGACCATAATGGGCCAGCCCAGCTAAAGGCCCACGAGATTTTGCGGGCCATAATGGGCTGGCCCAGCTAACGGCCCACAAGATTTCGCGGGCCATAATGGGCCAGCCCAGGTAAAGGCCCACAAGATTTTTGTTTCCATAATGGGCCAGCCTAGGTAAAGGCCCACAACATTCTTGCGGATCATAATGGGCCGGCCCAGCTAAAGGCCCATGAGATTTTGCCGACATTAACGGGCCGGCCCAGCTGTAGGCCCACAAGAATTTGAGGGCCCTAGTAGGCCGGCCCATTAACTGGCTGCCATGTTTTGAGCCAAATGCCGGCCCATATTTGATCAGGTCCATTAATGGCCTGCCACGTTTCGGGCCTAATAGTGGCCCATATGAGATCTGGCCCATTAAAAGCCTACCACGTTCTGGGCCAAATTACGGCCCAGATCAGGTACGGCCCTTTAAGAGGCTATGGGCTCAATTATGGCCCATATCAGATTCGGCCCGTCAACTGGACACTATGCTTTTGGGCCCACTTGCTAGAGGCCCACTTAGTAATTCGGCCTGACATTAGTTTTGGCCTCTTAAGGACCCGTTTAACATTTCGGCCCTATATTAATTTCGGCCTGTTAAATGCCCGTCATATAGTTGGGCCTAACTACGGCCTAGTTTGCATCCGGCCTGCTCGCAGCCGATATCTGATTGGGCTAAAGAAGGACCGAGACAATTTTGGCCTGTTAAAAGCCCGTGATTTGATTCGCACAATCATGGGCCGGGGTTCATTTCGGGCTGGTGCCGGCCCGTTAGCTGTTCGGCACGTTTCAGGCCCAACCTACATCGTGATTGCATGACTCTCACATCCCTAGCTTCTGGTGCTGCCTAGTGTTTGCATCATGTTTAAATTTTTGAAACTTGAACTGAGGAAATTTGGAAGCCTCAAAAACTTAAATAAAAGAAGGGCAAAAACCCTAAAATCTCATTCATTGTTCCAAAATGCTCTTCTTAAATGTTTGATAATTTTTGGCAAGGGTTCTGGTCCCAACCAAAATATTGAACATTTTTAAGGACTTAATCTTGGGACTTTGAATTTAAATCATTAGCTATTTGAATTTGAATTATATTCATATAATTAGAATATAATTTCAAATACCCCTGAAATATTTTATGAGCTTTTGGAAAAGTCCATCTAGCAAAATAAAAATATTCAGAGGAGTTTTTGGCATTGTTTGAATTATTTTAAATTCAAAATAGTGGCAAAACAAATTTTAAAAAATAAAACAAACAGAGCACTTACCTGGCGCTCACCTCGCAGCCCACCTGGTGGCCCAACGGGACCGGCCCAGCGCGCCCAGCCCACCTCCTCCTGTCGTCTTCCTCCCCTCGCCCCGAAGCAGCTCGGTGGCGAGCGCTGGCGATGCCCCGGCCACCTCCTGCTTGCCGCCTTCCCCTCGTCGCCCTGGACCCCGTCCGCGACGCCACGCAGCCCCCTGGTCCCTCTCGCTCACTCCCTCGAGCTCACACCCCCTTCTCTGTTCTCTCTCTCGCACGCAGCCACCGAACCCACCCGCCGCCGCTGTTCGTTGCCGACGTGGCCACAGCCCCTGCCTCGCCCCGCCGATGCTCTCAGAGGCGCCGCCGCCACCTACTCTCCCTCCTCTCCGAGCTACACGAGCCAGGACGGCCCCACGACGATGCTTGCGGCCTTCTTCTCCGACCACGGCCGCCGGATGCCGCCGTCCGATTCGCCGTCTCCACCGCCTCCCCGAGCACGCCGACCTTCTCTTCGAACTCACCGTGAGCCCCTGTCCATTTCCCCTCTCTCCCCGTGCCCGTCCGCGCCTTCTAACCACCGTGGCTGTCGGAGCCGACAGTTCCTCGCCGCCGGCGATGACGCAGACGAGGCTGGAGCCACCGTAGCTAACTCCCGAGCACGGCAACGTGCTCAGCACTCTTCCAGGAGCCGGGCGCGCCCACCCGTGCGACCTGCCGTGCCCCCTAGCGCCTAACCCGCCGTTGGCCGAACTCCGGCCGCCGCCGCGAGCTTGTTTCTGGCGAGCTCGGTCCACCCCGGCTGCTGCCACTAGTCGTGTTAGATGCGCGTGAGCCTGGGCATCTCGTAGAGCCCCTCCGTCGCTCTTTTGGTCATCGGAGGGCGAATCCCGACGCTCTCCGCCGTCCCTGGCCTTGCCGGCGACGAGCCTCGGGTCAACTCCGGCGAGTTTGACCCAGGTTTGACCCCTGGTTGACTCTCCTGAGTCAATGACAGGTGGGGCCCAGCCCTGTGAACTATTTAGGATTAGTTTAAATTAATTTTAGTTTAACTAATTACACTGACACGCGGGACCCACTGTCAGGTTTGACCCGGACCATGTCTCGTTGACTTGCTGACGTCATGATGATGTCAGGCTGACGCAGTAAACCCTTTTCTAGATTTTAAATAAATCTAAACGATTTATTTATTTCAGAAAATAGCTAAAACTTCTAAAAATCATAGTAATTCAACCGTAACTCCAAATGAGATAAATTATATATGAAAAATGATCAGAAAAATCCAATCTATCCATCTGTACTATTTTCATGCATGTTAGAACAACTTATAGCTGCTGTTTAGCACAAATCATATAAATGACATTTGAATTTCACATATGGAGTTTGGTTTTGAACTTAGGGTTCAAACCAACTTCTTTTAACTTTGTTGCTAGCTGCATTAGCTCAAACCACAGCATATTGCCATGTCACACTCATGCATCATATTGTTGCATTGCATTGATTGTGTTCTTCTCTGTTGCCGGTGTTTGTCCCCTCTCGATAGACGTGGTTCGACGATGAGTTCGATGACACCGATGAAGAGCTATACTATCTTCAGAAGTGCCAGGCAAGCAAAACCCCCTTGTTCATTCCGATACAATCCTACTCTCTCGCCCTGCTATCTTTTACTGCATTAGGACAACAACGACATATTTGTTACTTGCTGCGGTAGCTGAACCCCTTATCCTCTGCATGACCCGTCATTGCCACAGTAAATAGATGAAACCCACTAGCATGAGTAGGAGTTGTTTGAGCCCTGATGTGCCTACTCTTTCATGCTTGTTTCTCATGCCTGCTACTGCTTAGAGTTGAGTCAGGTCTGATTCATCGGGGATGAATCAGAGGTGTGTGAACATGTCCTACTGTGTGTGAACTAAGTGTGTGAACACGATTTGGTAAAGGTAGCGGTGAGAGGCCATGTAGGAGTACATGGTGGGTTGTCTCATTGAAGTCGTCCTTAGGAACTGAGTTCTGTGTTTGTGATCCATGATTCAGCTACTACCATACATTGGGCCCTGAAATATGACCCCGCTCGACTTCTTATTCACCCTAGTCCTCTGTCCAGGAGTTGCAAGTAGTTTCTGGTGTTTGTAGTATGCTGGAGGCCATGGACAGCGCTGACCGTAGGGGTGGGCTGTGATGCCGTAGGCATGTGGCCGGGTATACCGGGCGCCCGTTTGGTGTCACGGAACCCTGTTCACATCGTTTGGGGCTGTGAGCGAAACCCCGGCCGTATCTCCTCATGGATGGAACCCGAATAGGCGATAAACCTGGACTAGAGACTTGAGTGTTTAGGTAGGTCGTGGTCTACACCCACGTCGGCTTTCGCTTGAAGTCTGCCGAGCACATGTCGTGTGCAGACGCTAAGTGGTGGAAACATGTATGAAGAAGTACACCCCTGCAGGGTTAACATCATCTATTCGAATAGCCGTGTCCGCGGTAAAGGACTTCTGGGTTGCTTATATCAGTTCATAGACAAGTGAAAGTGGATACTCTAAAATACGCAAGATAAGCGTGAGTGCTATGGATGGCGTTCTCGTAGGGAGACGGGAGTGGATCCATAGTGGTGTATTGATATGGTGAATATGTGGACTCGTGTGCGCCACCTCAAAAGAGTTACTTGCAGTCGTAGTTTAGGATAGCCACCGAGTCAAAGATGGCTTGCTGCAGTTAAACCCCACCATCCCCTTTGTTGATAATGATGCATATGTAGTTAGTTCTGATGTAAGTCTTGCTGCGTACATTTGTACTCACGTTGCTTAATTTATGTTTTTGCAGAGAGACTTCAGTCTCACTAGTAGTTCCACGTGGACTTCGACGTTTAGCTTGTTACCTCAGCTACGATCTTGTGCCCTCGGCAGGATCTGGTAGATAGTCAGGCTTCTTAGCCTTTTTCATTTGTAGATGTCTGTACCCAGACATGTTAAGCTTCCGCTTGTGCTTTGACTTGTATGCTCTGATTGTTGGGTCATGAGACCCATGTTTGTAATATCTCGCTCCTCGGAGCCTAAGGAATAAATACTTGAGTTGTAGAGTCATGTTGTGATGCCATGTTGTATTTGCACATATCGAGCATATTGTGTGTATGTTATTGAAATGCTTGGTATGTGTGGGATCTGGCTATCTAGTTGTTTATCCTTAGTAGCCTCTCTTACCGGGAAATGTCTCCTAGTGTTTCCACTGAGCCATGGTAGCTTGCTACTGCTCCGGAACACTTAGGCTAGCCGGCATGTGTCCTTCTTCGTTCCTGTGTATGTCCCTTTGGGGAAATGTCACACGATGAATACCAGAGTCCTGTTAGCCCGCTACAGCCCGGTTCACCGGAGTCCTGCTAGCCCACTACTACAGCCTGGATTCACTCGCTGATGACCGACACGTTCGATGCTGGGTCATGGATGCCTGTCCCTGTAAGTTAGTGCCACTTTGGGTTCACGACTAGCCATGTCATCCCGGGTTCTTTGTCATATGGATGCTAGCGACACTATCATATACGTGAGCCAAAAGGCACAAACGGTCCCGGGCCAGGTAAGGTGGCACCCGTGGGAATACCATGTGTGAGGCCGCAAAGTGATATGATGTGTTACATGCTAGATCGGTGTGACTTAGGATCGGGGTCCTGACAGCTTTGGTATCAGAGCTTGACTGCATGTAGGATTACCAAGCCAAACTGGTCGAAGTTGTGTCTAGAAATGCTTTAGTTATGTAAGGGAATTGATTGTGGGATGGAACGTAAGGCTCTTTTTACTCCTTATACCTCATGCCTTCTGATCTGAGTCATCCTATCTTTCCTACGGGGATTAAGAACTAGGCTATCTCTTCTTTCTATCAGGATCACGTGTTACTAATCCGTAGACTTATAAGATTGTTGGATGTAAGCCTCAGTCCACTTCCTACCACCTTTGTATGTTAACTGATGATCTCGAAGCCTTGATATTGTGCTTCTGAGTGGCTATGCCACCATTTCTGTAGTATGTCTCCAAACTTTTGAGCATTTACAGCCGTTATGCTGTCCGCGTCATCCCAGGTTTCTAAACAATCTAATGCACTTGCAAATCCTTTCCCTCTAGTTTTTATGTTCCTTTGGGCCAGGTTAATCACACTAATCGGTGAGTTGAGGTACTCTATTGCCTCGACATATATGTTGGAATTATCGTTATGACCCTAGGTGTCCTAGGGGATCATCTAGTAATCTAGCCATGATTTGTGTTCTAGTCTGATGATTCTGGCCTTATTCTCGAAAGCATTCCGTGATGCTACTTAGTAGTAGGCATTCTACTCCTAGGTTCTGAACCCGAGATTCACTCTACTTACTTCATGTTGATAGTGTTTGCTAGTTCCTTTAGGATATTAGTAACTTTGCGATAGTCCTCGAGGTCCGTGGTGTCTCCTTCTTCCAAATACTATGAACCGCTTATGGCAGATGTTTATTGGATCAATAGATCACAATTAGAGTACTCTTGAGGAGTTCTCCATTCATAAATCGTGACTCTGCCAGTCCTACCTCTCTGCATGGCTTATCCGGAAGAAACATGTTGAACTTGGTTCAACATACTAATCTATGCATCCATAACTCAGAAAATTATATGTTCTTTGAGTTGTCCCTCTTAGTTGTCTTCCGACCCTCGTCTATCAATTGATAGTCAAGAGTATGCGTGCATTCGTTTATCGATGCCTATTACTCTTGTAGTCCGTCAAGCCATTCCATTCAGGATGACTAGGAGAAACAAACTCCAGTACCTCATCCATATTCAGGATTGGGTCAAAGCAATTGTACTCCGCAGATCGAATACTAATCCAGTTTTTGTTCTGTTCCACCCTGGAGTGTTACCATCTTTATATTAAGGTTATCATGGGAATGGCACACCATCCTATGAATTCTTGATTTAGTGATACTTTCGCCATCATTATTCATTCCTGGGTTTCGTGTTGTCGCAACCGGAATGCCGACAAGTGAACTATGATGTGTGAAGTCAATACTCCTAGCAACCGTGTTGCTTGGTAGTTAAAGGACAATAATTTCATTCTTAGTGTGTTGGTTCTTGAATCATCATTCTAAGATAGATTGTGCTACCTAGTCCTTATTGTTGGTGCACTTTTCGATCGGTGAGTTAGGATTTCGTCAATCCCTCACTCATTGATCATATTGTCTTGCCCTGAAAAGCAAGATTGTTCTCGAGCTTAGTAACATATCGGTGGTTTGTAATTTTCCGAATATCTTCTCGGAAGTATTACCAGGTTGCCACCTGACCGCTATGTTGAGTTCGTGATCAAGATGGTTTCCTGTAAACCACCCCTTCTCCAAGAATCTGTGTGGTATACCCCTGAGCTAGTTGGTCAAGCTAAACAACAACTTGGAGAGTTGGAAGATAAAAGCTTGTCCGACTTAGTTCATGTTAAGGGATATCTTTTTGTGTGTGTGTGTGTGTGTTGAAGAAAGATGATATCCTCATCAATTGGTCCTTGTGATCAATTGTTGGATCTATTATCTTACCCAAACCTTTGATTGAGTATGGGCTATCGTCAAATCAAATCAAAACCAACGATATTCGTAATGTTGTCTTACTCGTGGTTTTTCCTCGAGCATACACCATTATATTCTTTGGTCTGACCAATGATATCACCGTGTTCACTTAACTATGGAATTCCTTTTAAAAGGAAACCCGGATGAATTGTTGTTGAGCCCATTGACAACATCCTTATCTCCTCCATGATTTTGTTGAACATTAAGCTAGTGTTGGAAACTTGTGTAAGCATTTTCTTCATGCCCCGTTTATGAGGTATATGTTTGGATGAAAGAAGTGACTTCCTTTGATTCACGTGCATTTGATGTAAGTTGCCGTCGTGAATTCGAGAAAGTTTGTTTTTGCTCCTCTGGAATCATCCCAGGTCAGTCATGCATGTGCGAAGTATTCTATGGTCTGATAGACTGATCATCTTCATTCCCTATGTATCCCTAGCACACCAAGCCACTGATTGATTTGTTCAAGGAAAAGGAGTTGCTGTGCAAATACTAGTTCATGCACAAGATTCCTATATCCTCAATGATGGTTCCCTACCAGAACTCGGTAGCGTTTTATTGTAAGACTACCATGTGATCATGTTTGTTTGAGGCAGCGTGTTCACACATGTGTAGCAGAACCAGCTCATGTTTTGGAGCTTGCTATCGTAGTTCATTTCCCGACAATCTCGCAACGTCATTTCGTGGATTTGTGTTGCAAACTTTCATTTTTCTTCCTAGACTCGATGAGTCTGGAATATCCTGACACCAACCAGATCTGAATCTCAGGCAGATATGATGGTTGGAACATTTCCCAAGAACTATAATATTGGTCCCTCGATAACCGGTAAAGTGGATGCCGTGGCCAACACACCCAGCCGGAAGACCTATTATTGTAGTACCTTGTTTGAGGAAGTTGGCCACCTCCCGATAAGGACTTCGTAGGATTTACTCCCTAGTTATGCCTTATGATTTTTGTGTTTCCGAAGTCCGACCTTTACTTGATGTTCTAGATACCAGACCATTTCAAGGAATGGGATACGCTAGTACATCAAGGAGAACATTAGAAGCGGAGTGCTAAATGTCTCTCGGTCGATCATCCAGGTTTTGTTTCCTTAGCCTCGCTAAGGAAAAATCTGAGAAAGTGTTATCTTCCTTTGCATCTGCATCATCCATCATCATTTATCATGGTAGCAAGTTGTGTTGCCCGGATCCTTGACACGGATATTGGTAAAATCTTGATGATTATGGAAATGCTCAAGTTCTTGAGAGCACGCACAAGCACTAGGTGTTATCATCGACACTAATTGGGATGCTCTTTCAGTTTCCTCGGCAATGCTATGATCTTTTCAAACAGTGAATTCACTCTCTATTGCTGGGTTCTTCCCCAGTTACCAGAATCATTCCCAGCATTTGCATTTTGTTCCCAGCTTGCACCACCAATGTGCCATTCTACCATGGGTCTCTTCCATTTCCGGTGGTAAGCAAATTCATCCATTACGTTGTCTTCAACAAGGTAATCCATATCATCCAAGTCCGAGTATGCCATTCTATCGACCCCCTCCAAACGATCGCTCGAGAATTGCCTTAGGCTGGTTTAAAGAGTTTCAATGATCTCTGAATCAAAGGTAATTCTTTTTGCCACTTAAGGGGATATATCTACGAGTCACCATCCCTAAGGTGCCTCGTTGTGGTATCATGGCAACTCAACTCCTCGCTGCGCTGACAACCGTTTACCACCCTGTTAAGTGTGGAATTGTAATCTACCTAGTAAACCTCCGTCATTTGTTCCACTCCTTTCCGCTAGAGGTGTGCTTCGTCTCTCAGCTCAAGAGATGCTGCTATGTCTCATTCCGTGAGTTAATCCTGAGTTGTTCGACCTTCGAGAAGAATGATTCTTTTAGGGTCTTTCCTTCCTCTCGTTGTCATGATAGTTGGAGTTCTCAGAGCAAGACTTCGAGACAATGATGGTGAACGAATCAACATTCAGTTGAAGTGCACCCTAGATCGTGAAGATTATACTAGTTTGCGTTTCCCCTTCATCTTACCCTACGCTTGAATCTCGAGACGAGATTCTTGTTTAGTGGGGGTGAGTTGTCACATCCCTAGCTTCTGGTGCTGCCTAGTGTTTGCATCATGTTTAAATTTTTGAAACTTGAACTGAGGAAATTTGGAAGCCTCAAAAACTTAAATAAAAGAAGGGCAAAAACCCTAAAATCTCATTCATTGTTCCAAAATGCTCTTCTTAAATGTTTGATAATTTTTGGCAAGGGTTCTGGTCCCAACCAAAATATTGAACATTTTTAAGGACTTAATCTTGGGACTTTGAATTTAAATCATTAGCTATTTGAATTTGAATTATATTCATATAATTAGAATATAATTTCAAATACCCCTGAAATATTTTATGAGCTTTTGGAAAAGTCCATCTAGCAAAATAAAAATATTCAGAGGAGTTTTTGGCATTGTTTGAATTATTTTAAATTCAAAACAGTGGCAAAACAAATTTAAAAAATAAAACAAACAGAAAATAAAACAGAGCACTTACCAGGCGCTCACCTTGCAGCCCACCTGGTGGCCCAACAGGACCGGCCCAGCGCGGCCCAGCCCACCTCCTCCTGTCGTCTTCCTCCCCTCGCCCCGAAGCAGCTCGGTGGCGAGCGCTGGCGCCTTCCCCTCGTCGCCCTGGACCCCGTCCGCGACACCACGCAGCCCCTGGTCCCTCTCGCTCACTCCCTCGAGCTCATCCCCCCTTCTCTGTTCTCTCTCTCGCTCGCAGCCACCGAACCCACCGGCCGCCGCCGTTCGTTGCCGCCGTGGCCACAGCCCCTGCCTCGCCCCGCCGATGCTCTCAGAGGCGCCGCCGCCACCTACTCTCCCTCCTCTCCGAGCTACACGAGCCAGGACAGCCCCAAGACGACGCTTGCGGCCTTCTTCTCCGACCACGGCCACCGGATGCCGCCGTCCGATTCGCCGTCTCCACCGCCTCCCCGAGCACGCCGACCTTCTCTTCGAACTCACCGTGATCCCTGTCCATTTCCCCTCTCTTCCCGTGCCCGTCCGCGCCTTCTAACCATCGTGGCTGTCGGAGCCGACAGTTCCTTGCCGCCGGCGATGATGCAGACGAGGCTGGAGCCACCGTAGCTAACTCCCGAGCACGGCAACATGCTCAGCACTCTTCCAGGAGCCGGGCGCGCCCACCCGTGCGACCTGCCGTGCCCCCTAGCACCTAACCCGCCGTTGGCCGAACTCCGGCCACCGCCGCGAGCTCGTTTCCAGCGAGCTCGGTCCACCCCGGCTGCTGCCACTAGTCGTGTTAGATGCGCGCGAGCCTGGACATCGCGTAGAGCCCCTCCGCCGCTCCTTTGGTCATTGGAGGGCGAATCCCGACGCTCTCCACCATCCCTGGCCTTGCCGGCGACGAGCCTCGGGTCAACTCCGGCGAGTTTGACCCGGGTTTGACCCCTGGTTGACTCTCCTGAGTCAATGACAGGTGGGGCCCAGCCCTGTTAACTATTTAGGATTAGTTTAAATTAATTTTAGTTTAACTAATTACATTGACACGCGGGACCCACTGTCAGGTTTGACCCGGACTGTGTCTCGTTGACTTGCTGACGTCATGATGATGTCAGGCTGACGCAGTAAACCCTTTTCTGGATTTTAAATAAATCTAAACGATTTATTTATTTCATAAAATAGCTAAAACTTCTAAAAATCATAGTAATTCAACCGTAACTCCAAATGAGATAAATTATATATGAAAAATGATCAGCAAAATCCAATCTATCCATCTATACTATTTTCATGCATGTTAGAACAACTTATAGCTGCTGTTTAGCACAAATCATATAAATGACATTTGAATTTCACATATGGAGTTTGGTTTTGAACTTAGGGTTCAAACCAACTTCATTTAACTTTGTTGCTAGCTGCATTACCTCAAACCACAGCATATTGCCATGTCACACTCATGCATCATATTGTTATATTGCATTGATTGTGTTCTTCTCTATTGCCGGTGTTTGTCCCCTCTTGATAGACGTGGTTCGACGATGAGTTCGATGACACCGATGAAGAGCTATACTATCTTCAGAAGTGCCAGGCAAGCAAAACCCCCTTGTTCATTCCGATACAATCCTACTCTCTCGCCCTGCTCTCTTTTACTGCATTAGGACAACAACGACATATTTGTTACTTGCTACGGTAGCTGAACCCCTTATCCTCTGCATGACCTGTCATTGCCACAGTAAATAGATGAAACCCACTAGCATGAGTAGGAGTTGTTTGAGCCCTGATGTGCCTACTCTTTCATGCTTGTTTCTCATGCCTGCTACTGCCTAGAGTTGAGTCAGGTCTGATTCATCGGGGATGAATCAGAGGTGCGTGAACATGTCCTACTGTGTGTGAACTAAGTGTGTGAACACGATTTGGTAAAGGTAGCGGTGAGAGGCCATGTAGGAGTACATGGTGGGTTGTCTCATTGAAGCCGTCCTTAGGAACTGAGTTCTGTGTTTGTGATCCATGATTCAGCTACTACCATACATTGGGCCCTGAAATATGACCCCGCTCGACTTCTTATTCACCCTAGTCCTCTGTCCAGGAGTTGCAAGTAGTTTCTGGTGTTTGTAGTATGCTGGAGGCCGTGGACAGCGCTGACCGTAGGGGTGGGCTGTGATGCGGTAGGCACGTGGCCGGGTATACTGGGCGCCCGTTTGGTGTCACGGAACCCTGTTCACATCGTCTGGGGCTGTGAGCGAAACCCCGGCCGGATCTCCTCATGGATGGAACCCGAATAGGAGATAAACCTGGACTAGAGAGTTGAGTGTTTAGGTAGGTCGTGGTCTACACCCACGTCGGCTTTCGCTTGAAGTCTGCCGAGCACATGTCGTGTGCAGACGCTAAGTGGTGGAAACATGTATGAAGAAGTACACCCCTGCAGGGTTAACATCATCTATTCGAATAGCCGTGTCCGTGGTAAAGGACTTCTGCGTTGCTTATATCAGTTCATAGACAAGTGAAAGTGGATACTCTAAAATACGCAAGATAAGCGTGAGTGCTATGGATGGCATTCTCGTAGGGAGACGGGAGTGGATCCATAGTGGTGTATTGATATGGTGAATATGTGGACTCGTGTGCGCCACCTCAAAAGAGTTACTTGCAGTCGTAGTTTAGGATAGCCACCGAGTCAAAGCTGGCTTGCTGCAGTTAAACCCCACCATCCCCTTTGTTGATAATGATGCATATGTAGTTAGTTCTGATGTAAGTCTTGCTGCGTACATTTGTACTCACGTTGCTTAATTTATGTTTTTGCAGAGAGACTTCAGTCTCACTAGTAGTTCCACGTGGACTTCGACGTTTAGCTTGTTACCTCAGCTACGATCTTGTGCCCTCGGCAGGATCTGGTAGATAGTCAGGCTTCTTAGCCTTTTTCATTTGTAGATGTCTGTACCCAGACATGTTAAGCTTCCGCTTGTGCTTTGACTTGTATGCGCTGATTGTTGGGTCATGAGACCCATGTTTGTAATATCTCGCTCCTCGGAGCCTAAGGAATAAATACTTGAGTTGTAGAGTCATGTTGTGATGCCATGTTGTATTTGCACATATCAAGCATATTGTGTGTATGTTATTGAAATGCTTGGTATGTGTGGGATCTGGCTATCTAGTTGTTTATCCTTAGTAGCCTCTCTTACCGGGAAATGTCTCCTAGTGTTTCCACTGAGCCATGGTAGCTTGCTACTGCTCCGGAACACTTAGGCTGGCCGGCATGTTTCCTTCTTCGTTCCTGTGTCTGTCCCTTTGGGGAAATGTCACGCGATGAATACCGGAGTCCTGTTAGCCCGCTACAGCCCGGTTCACCGGAGTCCTGCTAGCCCAGTGCTACAGCCTGGATTCACTCGCTGATGACCGACACGTTCGATGCTGGGTCATGGATGCCTGTCCCTGTAAGTTAGTGCCACTTTGGGTTCACGACTAGCCATGTCAGCCTGGGTTCTTTGTCATATGGATGCTAGCGACACTATCATATACGTGAGCCAAAAGGCGCAAACGGTCCCGGGCCAGGTAAGGTGGCACCCGTGGGAATACCGTGCGTGAGGCCGCAAAGTGATATTATGTGTTACATGCTAGATCGGTGTGACTTAGGATCGGGGTCCTGACAATGACGGCCCGATTATGTACCGTAATTTTATGGTTTGGCCGGTTTACTGCGAAGACAGTAAAATAACTGCAGCATCGCGAATAAGAAAAAACCTAGACTATACAATAAAGAAATTACAGCATATTACATCCACTGGGCATCAAAGTTCGCCACTATGATAATAAAGCACAAGCAGACAACAGATTACATACACTGGGCATCAAAGATCGCCACCAGTGCAAATAAACACGCCGACAAAATAATATACAAAACCGACAGCACTTCAATAGAGTTCAAGAAAGGTTAGCCCTACTGGGGAGCTGCATCACAAGCAGCTGAGCAAGATGATGAGACTGTGCTTGTTCAACACTTAAATCTTCCTCACTCTGAAAGATAAACAAGCAGACAGATGACAGGTTTTGCACATAAAAGTATTAGTGCTGACAATTCATCACATTTCTTACTGACGAATAAAGTGACACAGTTTAAAATTGCATTAACACAATATGGTATTGTTCAGGTCAAGACATGGCAGGAAATGACATTGTGAAGGAGTTGGCAACTTCACGACACCACTGGATTACAGATCAAGAACTCATAAGTATCAATGGTTAGTGTGCTGTCAATTTATCCCATTTCAGATTGGCAAATAAAGAGACGATTTAAATAATACTCCCTCCGTCCGGAATTATTTGTCATCAAAATGGATGTGTCTAGAACCTAAATGCATCTAGATACATCCATTTCAATGACAAGTATTTTCGGACGGAGGGAGTAGTAGAATGATATGACATTTTTCATAGTTAAGACATTGCAGAATATGACATTGTGATGTAGTGGGTAGGTTCACCACACCACTGGATTACGGATGAAGAACGGAAGCATACATGCAGTGCAAAACAAGAGCACTTGCTCTGTATACTTTAATTTACATGGTATGAATAAGGAACTTGGTTGTACAACTGAAAACTTAAATTTAGAAAGGATAAACTTTTGTTTATGAACTACTCCCTCCGTTCTAAAATAGATGACCCAACTTTATACTAACTTCAGTACAAAATTGTGTCATCTATTTTGGAACGGAGGGAGTACATAATAAACTTTAAACATGCAATTTGATGCAAACACCAAAAATAAACAGCTGTTGCAGTCATGCCTAACCAAATATATACAACAAAGTTTGAAGGCTTGAGATGGACAAACTTACATTATTGGTGAAGACAGGCTCTATAAAGGCCTTGTCCACGCTGATGGGGGGGGGCAATTCAAGAAGTTTACCACAGAATCTTCTTCATAAGCATTGCCTTTATTCTACATTTTGTTAAGAGTAAATATAGATGTGATAATATACGAAAAAATGGAGAATATTTAAGATAAGATGAAGAGTGATGCTACATAACCAAGTAGCTATAAATGTAAGTGCAGCGATACAGGCAAAAGGTACAGCCAAGAGCAATGCACAGTTAAACTTCTTCAGTACCAACCTTATGGTAAGAGTAAATATAGATCTGATGTGTAGAAAATGGAGGGCAAAGGAAAATAAGCTACAGAGTGATGGTACATGAACAACTACCTGTCATTATAAGTACACTGATAAAGGACAGCATGTACTTACAAGAAGAATGCAGAGCTAAAAAAACATTGGCATTGGATACTGAAGAATTTGGAGCGAACAAGTGATAAGCAAGCTATCATGCATACTGCTGTCACATAATGAACCAAGTATGTATGGAAGTACAGTGACATAGGACAACAGGTACAAACAAGAGCAAAGCAGTGGGCAACATATTTGCGATATCCTGTCGTTCTTTTCAAACCGGAATTCTTCTTTGAGCAGATTTCCTGCAAACAAGATTCGTAAGGCACATGCGGAAAAGTCGAAGTTCAAATTGTCATGTGATTTCATAGACAGTACCTCATCCTGGGAACGAGACCAGTGCATAACAATGTTTTTCCATTCAATGTCTTCTAAATTTAGCACAGGAGACTTCACCGGAAATTCGTTTATAGATTTCCACCAAAGTGTGATTTCCTCAGGTAACACCGATACTACTGCAATGCTTCCTTGAAAAGCACAAGCAAGCTTTCCTCGTCATGACTATCCAGATTGACCCTCGCATAGTTACAACAATGTAATGTAAATCATTGATGTGTTCAATCAGCAGAAAACAGGAAAATAATAACCATGAATAATAGCACTTACATGTAAGTTGGACAGGAAGATGTGAAAATGGTGTTTGTCTTCACGATAATCTTCCCATGATGGGAATATATGCACATAGTCCCTAACAACATTGAAAGCATTGTCTTTTAAACTAGGAATAAATGGAATGGGGTTCCAATCTGCAGGAATTGGCCGTCTGTGCAGTTGGGATAGGTCTTCGGCCGGTGGACTTGCTGTACTTTTTGCTGGAGTGGGATTTTTCTGTGGTACGATTAGTGCTATGGCAAATGAAATCGGTATACCTTTTGCTGGAGTGCAGGTCCTGTGTGGTGGGGCTAGTGGTGTGGCCAGTGAAGTATGGGTACAGTCTGCTGGAGTCGGTCCTATGTTTTGTGTCACTGGTTGTACAGCCAATATAAGTGGGGCGCTGTCTAATTTCTCTAGCACCACCACGCTTTTCAAGGACTTTGCTGGTGCTCCTTCAGGTTCGGCAATCACCCTCTTCCTTTTTGATGTCTAATGCACAAGAACAACATTTGAGTGGAAAAACATGGTATGACGACAGATGGAATATGTATTGATAATGGATGGGCATAGCATCTCGAGTTATATGATGAGTAAACTAAGCAGATGGTGGTGCAACAAAGTAGAAGAAATGCAAGACAACATATGCAAGATACGCGCAATCAATAAAACCTTGCCAAATTAGGACAGGCACCTTGATGGGTGAACAGGACAAGCCATCTGCCTTTGACTCCTCGAGGTTATAATAGTCATTAGAATGATATTCTGAACAAGAATCAACAGGTGGGGAGCGTACGAGTTTCATTGCTTCCAAAATGGCACTGAATGCCTTGGTGCCAATTTTGTAAGTCATTGCAGTGTTCCTCAATATTCTTCTGATGTGCGGATTCTGATATTCACTGTAATTGCGTATAATATCTGAGAACCATGAAAACATAAATAGTTGTGAGATTATCTTTGTAATGCAGATGATATTCTAATATAGGGGCGCCCCTGTAAACACTTATGTGCTATCACTGGATTCTGATGAGAGAGCTCATGTGTGATGTAATATCGTGCGTGCATTTATATAATCTGGCACAAGTGCAGAAAAAAATAGGCTCCAGAAGTAAGGATAGTTGGCAGATGATAGGTTCATAATATACTGTATAGATAGTTTATTGCCAAACCATGATAACAAGAGCACAAAGCAACTAGGTAGATCATAGTGTACATAACATGGGTACACCATAACCATGATATATAAATCGGGAAAGTGGAACTGGCTTGAAAATACGGTGTTGTATTGCCGCTAGTAATTGAAAGCCTATCGATCACGTACAGGCCAGCACTATCGAACAAGGTAAAGAAGAGCAAGCAGATTTTGGATAATAAAATGTTGGTTGCGCAGTGCCCACACATGATGAAGCAGAGCGCATTAAGAATGCAACTCCCAGCTGTCTCTCGACCATTTCAGGCGGTTGGATGAAGATCCTACGTCTCCTAACCCTTCTTCTTCCTCGTCTGTGATTCTTCCCATACAGAACACCGCACGGGCCGGCGGCCGGACCACCGGCCGCCACCGACTATGTTCCTCCGCCACCCACACCCCCAACCAGCGTCGAGTTTTCTTTGTTTAGCGAGGCCCCACAACCACCCGAGCCCCTTAGATCACACCGGCGAACTCCGGCAAGCTCTGAAAAATCGACTGACCCATTTTTGAAATTTAGTCTACTGTGATTTAACTAGTGTGGAATATAAAAGGGGAAACCATAAGCATTGGGAGTATAGTGTTGAGCGTGCCATGGCGGATCTGAAGGTGCAAACCGGACAAAGGCAACTTCGCAACCAAGACAAGAAATCAGAGTAAAGCAGTGGCGATCTATTTTCTTGCTGCGATAAATAAGTTGAGCAGATATGAAAGAGTATCGCCTCTGGTGCGGCGCCGTGTATGCATCTGGTGAGAATTTGACGGTGCTGCGGTAGCGATGGCTGTCGGCAGCGTGGAAGCAGATCTAGGAGGGTAGATGGTGGCGGCGGGGTGCGGTGGAAGAGATGGTCGTAGGAGCGGCGCCGGCAAGGTAGACGACGGCGGGGATGAAGCGAGAGGACGGAATGCAAGGATCCTGGTCCGAAGGCATGGATGAGAGAGGTTGATATCTTGTAATGGACGGAGGCGTTGGGGTATCAGCTCCGGCATGATGGAGGAGGACGGCGGTGGATGGGGTGGCGGACGGCGGCGGACAGAGGAGGGTGGGGTGGAAAGGGTGTTTTGGCGCCCACGGAGTACGAATGGGGAAAAGGGAGGTAGAGAGGAAGGGGGAACCATGTAGTCAGGGCGCGCTTGTCTCAAATGCGAGGAAATTTACAAACTTAGCCCCCGTTTCAAATTTCTACTACATCACAGCAACATTAGTCGGTTGGGGATAGGACGGTAATCTCGCATACACCAAATATTTGCCGACGAGAGTTTGTTTTTGGCGCCCACCGTGTATGAATATGAATCGGCGAGGGAGTCAATTTCGGCGAGGGCACACTGTGTTTTGGCGCCCACCGTGTATGAATCCGGGTGAGAGGCGGTTACATCACGTTTGGGTGAAATTACAAACCTACCCCTATCGAACCCTATAGAAATCCAGCAGATAGGCTTTGCGCGGCAGGGATAGGCAGTAGTGATTTCCATCTCGCAGATTTTGGTTTCGGGCGGTTACTGCGACTTTCCCCGCTTCGTTCAAATTTCGCACAGTGCACGTTTACTGTGCCAACTCAATTCGAATCCCGTTTGTATTCTACTGTTTTTTTTCGGGCGGGATCCATTTTCAATTGGAATTACATTCTGTATACATCATTTTTTTACATATATACTTTCAAAAGCAGAACAAAGAATTTTGCTCCTTTATATGTATAATATGATTTACAAATACAACGATATCGAAATCTTAAGGTTGAATTCGAAAAAAATTAACCAAATTATGTTCTACTAAAATGTATGGATCAGTAATATCTACATATTAAATAACATAGATGTGCGTGAATTCATATGAGTATGCATGTTTGATAGATCAATTTTGGTTCGAGTATGGATTACATGTATCATCATCTCGAATTCAAATATTTGAATCCCTTTTTTGTTCACTCCTTTCACGCCCATCTCTCTCGCATGCATGCTCCTTCAGGTAGGCATCACTCTCTTTTCTCCACCTCACCCGCATGCTCACTTCATGTTTCTCATATCCTCGCAAACATGGTCTCTCGACGTCTCCCTTGAGAAGTGACACACTCTCCCTATCATTATACATTACACGGTTTTCATTATCTCTCACGTCTCTATTGTTCTCTGGTATCACTCGGTACCTAAGCTTTCTTTTTCACCGCCACACACACGGTCTCCACTCGTCTTTCACATTTTCTTTCTCTCTATGGGATTCTCTCACACACCCTATATGTCTCTACATATGACTCATACCACTAAAATTACTCTCTCTCTCTCCTGTAGACACAACATTTGTTGCGGTCTCCTTTTCGTCTCCATCCCAGACTGACACCGATCAGACAACCCCGACTACCGTCTCCTCTCTCTCTCACACACACAGACACACACACACACACACACACAACTCCTGCTTCCACCCCCCCTTCCCGACTACCGTCTCTCTCTCTCACACACACACAAAACCCTCGCTTTCGCACCCCGACTCGTATTTCTCTCACAAGCATTTATCGACTAGCTAGCCTCTAGATAGGTTTATACACTCGCACACTCATGCTTCCACCCTTGCATACATGTCTCTCTCTCGCTCCTTGTATCTATGTAGCTTTTTCTTCTCTTCTTGAGACACGCCCTCTCGATCGTGCACACACACACTATCGCCTCATTTTAAGCTGATACCTATCGCACACACACTACTTGTGTCTTTGTCACACATGCACTCCTTCCTCCTCCACTCTCCCTCTCTCTCACACACACATGGGCTTTTTGCAAACAACTAGCAAGATGCCATGCGTTGCACGAAACATCAAGATGCATTTGTATGAGTAGTTTATCTTGTGGGGGAAAAGGATGAACGAGGGAAGACCTTATTTGCAAATGTGGAGAGGGGTGTGGGTATATTTTTGCAAAATTTCCATAGTTTCCTTCCTATCCGTCAGATATAGATCAGACGGCCTATATTGCAGGATGGCAGGCACACGATCATCACCGACAATGCTTTTTTATTAGAGTAGGGATAAAAAATAGAGTTGGTGATGATGGTGGGCCTGCCATCCTGCAATGTAGGTCATCCGATTTATATCTAACGGATAGGAAGGAAAATATGGAAATTTACCCACACTCTTCACCACATTTGCAGATAAGGCCTTCCTTCGTTCATCCTTTTCTCCCACGAGATTTTGATGTTCCGTGCAACGCACGGGCATCTTGCTAGTAAGAGTAGAAATTAGACATATACCACTTCTCGAATCTTGAAACCAACAACATGCCTCCCTTATCTCATCAAAACCGCCAAAGGAATATATTTTTGAGTGAAACATAACATATTTTTAGTGATATATGTATTTCAAAACTAGAATTTTTTTCTATCAAATCTGTGAATATGTATTAATCTACTTTGAACGTGTGACAACGCATTGGCACATTGCTAGTAGTTATTATAATTTTTTGGACACCAGACAAACGGTGGAGTACATATACGAAGAGAAGAGGCGCACGCACGCAGTCGGCCTCTCGCTGTCTCGCACACATGAGTGTTACGTAAAGGCGATGTTAACAAATAAACCCTAAAACCCTAGGTGCATGATTGCTGCATTCGCGGGTACCGGGTACGTGGTGGAGCACCTTTGTAGGAGTTGATGGTCGGGACCACAGGTGAACGACTTGGAGCGCGGTGGCTCGCCAGTTGCCACAGACCGAGTAGCCACGTTTAAAATATCATTTTTAGCGGGGTTAAGAGTTCCGATTATAAATGTCACGTTATAAGTAGTAAGTAGTTTTTAGAACGATTGGTATGGAGCGAAAATGGAATTCATAGTACTACGTACCTCCTTGGCGTATGGTTGTATGGGTTTATGTTACGAGATGTTGAACCTGGTAGTTCTAGGGCAAATACTATGGTTTAGATTTAGATGTTGGTTTTCAGTAATCGGAAGGGGAAACCCTTCTTTGATTAAAAAAAACTACTACCTCCATTCTGGTTTACTAGTCCCCATCGTACTTTGGGTCAAAGTTTCTCCACGAATTTTACTTGTAAAATGTGAATGGAAAACGAGATTTTGTTATACCCAAACAAAAAAGGACTGGAGGGAGTGATTGCTCTAACACGGATGCGACCTCTCATATCGCGGGCATTGAACCGGCGCGCCGGCCAAGAGGGCCGCACTCACTGCAGGCCCCGCTGAGCACACCTCCTCGCCGCATGCAACCAGCTTAAGACTGCCCCGCCTGCCTTCATTGAATCCGTGCGTGTGCCGGCAACACGTCCTTCCGCGAGCCGGCAGGCATTTTAGAACACAAAAAATGACTAAAATATAATTAATGTACGCATGGTCTTGACTTGTTGTGCTCGCACTGGTAGCAGGAACTAGTAGAGGTTTTTCTTTATTTATAACTCTCCTCACATTTTTTTGGCTTTGAACTGCATCATGGTTGTGGACATTATGTATGAATGTGCAAATATCTGTGAACACGAGTTTGATGTGGAAGTTGGACTTGGAATGTCGGGCTTGCGCGTGAACTATACCATGTCCAATGCTTCGTCTGTTATTGTTTGGAAAGTAATTGTTGTTATTACATGACCCGAAAAAAACATTTTGTGCCACATCAGTAGATGCACATACATCACAACAGGCATGCTGACTGGATAAACATTTGAACCTAGCTATTATGAAGGAAATTTTGTATTGACAACTGTTTTAGATAGCAGGAGACGCCTAGCCTGCTCTGCCTCTGCTAGCTTATTTCTAGCTTCTTCCATCTCTTCTTTGGCTTGGGTGAAGAGAGCATCTGATTGCTCTTTTCGCTTCTTCAGGAACTCAGCTACATTCTCAAGGGCTGCTGCACGCTTTCTTTCAGCCTTTACTAATGCCACGAGGACACGAACAGGTGACGACTCCACCTGGCTTGTGTGTAATCCAGCATCATCTGGGAATTTGCACCTTGTGTCTAATCCAGCATCATTAGGGAACTGGCACCTTGTCTATAATCCAGCCTCATTTTGGAAACATGATCTCGAGGTTGACCATACTTCCCTCCTCGCAGGAACTGCATCCTGACATGAAGTTACTTCTTTTTTAGATCAATACTCAGAGAAACCTAGATCCATTTAGTAGAAGCCAGATAAATAGAACTCGGAGAAGTGAATTCAAAAGGAAAAGAAATATAAAAACAAACTACACAGTGAGAACACCCACTTCCTACATCAAGTTAAAAACGAAAGCATTAGGATAATTAAGACTCTTCTAATTACACATCGAAGAACACCACGCTTAAGAGAAACGGAAACTACAATATATACACATCGAAGAACACGAGGCTAAAGAAAGTAATTGAAAGGGTGTTACTTACCAAAGCTCGTTTTACAGGTTCAGTGCAGCTCCTCTTTAACTTGCCACGCTCCTTGAAGATGTCCCAAATATCCCGTGTTTGGTCTTCATTGCTCCTCTGCACGTTCACACTCGTGGTTTATAAATCTCAACATGGCAAGAAAAATACTACTAGTAATACTCGCGCATCTTGTGGGCAACATTAAAGCACTCGTCTTCCATGTTAGAGCATCTCCAACAGAATCGCAACGCGCGGCGCTTTAAAAAAGCATTTACAGTGCTGAGATCGAGAACTAGATACTAGAGAGTAGAGGATAGTTCTCAGCATAGATAGATACAAAAAAGATAATTCAACTACTCCTCGTTGTCCGAGTGTTCCTTGGTGATGTCCTCTCCGACGTCTGACTGTAGGCGTGAAGATACCGATCGTCGTCGGATTCCCAGGGCGACGCTGCTCCTAGCCTCATGTTGAACTGAGCGTCCGCTTTTCGCCTCTCCGCCCTCCTCTTATCCCTCTCCGCCCTCCTTTGCACGTAGAACTCGCGCTTGTTGATGATGTCCTGCCAGAAGTGTTGGCGCCACAGCGCAATGGCTTCCTCGTCCATCTCGGCGATGCCGAGATAGTGCTCCCGCCTCCGGTTGTCGCGACGATCCTCATCGGTGCTAAGCCATGGAAGAGGCGCGAGCTCCTGCGGCTGCTCCCGCGTCGGCACGTTGGGGAAGTTCAATGTTCTATGAGGCCACCGGAGGTGCCACACCGCCGCGTCGTACGCGCGGGCGGCCTTGGTGGCGGTGTCGAAATTGTCGAGGCTGAGGCGCATCCCGTGGAACCGGATCTCGGCGGAGAAGCCGCCGGAGGGGCGCGCGCGGACACCGCGGTATCCCTAAGTTTCCCAGCGACGCGGCGGCATGGTGGCACAGCGGTGGCAAGGAGAAAAAGAGCAGGGAGAGAGTGGTGGTGAGGCACAGAGCGGTGGCAAGGCATAGAGCGGTGGGATGGCGTTGGATTTTATAAAGCGCGCCGGACGCCGCGCGCCAAAACTAGCGCACGCCCGGCCGCTTTTTCCCCCACGCTCGCGATCCTTTCCCGACGTCTCTGCTATCTCTACTCTCTTCTCCACGGTTATATTTATTTAATATTTAATATTTAATATTTATCTCTACTTCCTTTACTGTCTACTTTTTTCTCTATACTTTTTTTTCTTGCAATATAGGCCGTCCGATTTATATCTGACAGATAGGAAGGAAACAAATGGGAATTCTGCAAAAAGATACCCATACCTCTCTCCGGATTTGCAAATAAGGCCTTCCCTCGTTCATCCTTTTCCCCCACAAGATACACTACTCATACAAATGCATCTTGATGCGTGCAACGCATGGGCATCTTGCTAGTTCTAAAAACCATTCCATCATTTGCCACACTGCTGGTTGCAGATGAAAAACCTACCCAAGCACAGCGCGATACAGGAGCGACGCACAATTACAAGCTGATATTCTGTTGGACAATGGAGGCTATAACCAATTACTTTTACGGGAACAATAGCACCTAGGAAAATTGAAGGGTAGGTATGAACAAAATTGGAACTGCACATGTACTGCTAAGTGAATCAATACACTTATGGTCGTGGAGGAGAACGATGGTCGCGGCGGCCTCTGTGAGTCGTGGTCGGCAACGGGAGTCAGTTCATTGTCCACGATGGTGGTACTTCTGCGCTTGGCGTCGGCTTCCGGGAAGAAGATCCGACACCGTGGAAGACGATGCCGGGGAAGAGGCTCCGTCTACGACGATGACGGTGGACCGGCTCCAATGCGGTGTACGAGGTCGTCGATGAGGCAGATGCACTGCGGTGGACGAGTGCGCCGATGTAAAGGGGAGGAGCACAAAGGCAGCGGTGCCGTGGAGAAGTCTATTTTGCGGTGGGGATAGAAAATGGGGAGTATTCAGGTGTACTACTCTGGGTGCCGGGGTGGGGCTGGCTGGGTAGGGTGAACCTAAAGTTACAAAAACAGCCCCCTACCAAGCGTCGTATGTAGGCCTGTTCCGAAGGCTATGATGGTAACTTCCCACTGCTTGAATCAGGGTCACGGGAGATTTTCCCGCCGACCTCAAAATTTTGTGACACTGGACTCCCCGTGTGGCGTGTTAAGTGATTCGGCTAAGCAACTAGCGAGTAGTAGTAGTAAACTCTGCATATTAGGTTTGACCGAAGTCAAACTTCCTAAAGTTTGACCAAGTTTATATAAAAATATAAACATTTACCATAACAAATATGTATGATGTGGAAGTACATTCAATAATGAATCTAATGGTATTTATTTGTTATTGTATATGTTAATATTTTTTGTTATAAGCTTTCTGAGAGTTTACAAAACTTGACTTTGACCAATGCTAATACGTGGACTTAAATAAAAACGGAGGGAGTACACATTTGTTTTCTTAGTTTGTAGTGAACTAATCATTTGTTGAAATTGTGAAATAAATATATTAGGCTATTGACTTCAAATGTAACGGTCTATACAATTCAATAGTTACAATCATTGTCGAATCCCAAGATGTATACAAGGTCTATAGTACTTCACAACATGCTCAAACTCACGTAATCCTGGTCAAATGAGAATCTAAATGCATTTCATAGTTATTACTTTGTAGGATGCAACAAAAACAACCAAAACTCTACATCAGCCATTATAGAAGCAACATTTTGACATATCCCATTGTCTGAATAAAACGTGCAGAGAGAGCTTTTGAAGATGGAGCAGATAGGGCGGGAAAGATTGTATGTATGTGGACGAGAGAGTAGGAGACAAACCTAACGAGACACACACACACACACACACACACACACACACACACAGAGACATAAGAAGTTAGGTCTGTGAGAAAGATGGAGACATGTAATATACGTGATTCTGTATACGTGGAAGGAGAAGAGACAACATGTTTGATGAGAGAGCTGGAAAAACATGGACGAGAGGGGAAGGATCTCATGGGTTGAGGGATTGACAATTTTGTGCGGGGGAGAGAGGGATTGGTAATTTTGTGCAAGAGAGAGAGAGGGTGGGGGGGAGGAGTCAGTCAGTCATCGTCACATCACCCTCCTTCCAAATGACCCCGCATTCTCTAGCGCGGTGTGGTCGCCGTCTTCGATCTGCTCGATGCCCTCTTTGAAGATTGAGGTGTTGTGCATGTTGGGGTGCAAAGAAGCACAAGCGAGAGTGGTCGCCGTATAACCTTGGATGGGGATGAATTGTGTGCTCGGGGGAGTGTGTGTGTGTGTTGTGTTGCGTGCGTGTGTGTGTGTGTGTGTGTGTTTGTGTGTGTGTGTCAGATATTGAGTGAAAACAAACCTAAGGAGAGAAATGGGTATACACGAAGAGATTGCACGGGCCCTTAGGTGGGCAATGGCCGAGTGAGGGTGTCAAAATGTGCGCGTTGTTGCATATGTTGCATGCGATCGTGCGAGGGACGGACGAATCGAGAGAGATGGTTGTTGTATTACGGATGCTCCACTCTCTCTCTTTCCCTCTCTCTCTCTCTCAACACGCACACACACACACGCGCGCGCGCGCAAGTGAACTAAAAGTCCGTTCTCTCATGTATACACAACGTATCGGCATCTGTCCATGTCTCACTCATGCATGATCGTTTGCACATTCACACCTCTCTATTTCTGTATCACACGCACACCGTCTCCACATTGCCCTTCCGCCACAACACACATATGGACACATACACACGTTCTCTCTCAGTCACACACACAAAATAAGTATTAAAAAAACTAGGGCGTACCTAAAACGTCCAAATCCAAATAAACACAAACTGGAGCTAAATTCAAATATATGGAAATATTGCAGCGTCAAGAACTTTCCCAGGAAAAAAAGTTGAGTAATATTTGAGGATTGTTTTCACACACAAAAAAAGGTTCGGTGGATGTCCTTCGAGCGCGACACGGTGATGCACCGTTCGATCGACCGCGTGGCCGCGGTTCACGCGCTTGCACAGGATTCTGTATCGTGGCTGTGGTACTAACTTCAAAAAAAAGCGCTGCCTAAGTCTAATGTTTACGTGTACTAGTACGGTTTTCTTTTAAGTTTGACCAACCTCATATAAAACTAAAGTAAGCTCCCATACGCGCACTCATCAATATGCCGCCGCCGCCGTTGCACATGCCGGCGCCCGCCTGCTCTGGCCAACAATTTCTTGCCCATCACCGCTGTGTCGCCGCCATCCTTGTGCCATGAAGCCGAAGGCTCGCCCGCTCACGTCGTCTGCAGTCCCTCCTCGCCATGCCGCTGCGCTACCAAGCACGCAAACAGCTGGTGGAGCCGCGTCTATGCATGCAACGTATGAAGAGGAGGACGAGCGCGTGCTCCAGCACGCCGGCGAGGAGGAACTAGCGTGTCATTGTCGTCTCCGCCCGCGCAGAGGAGGCGCGCATGGTGGATGTCGTGGCGGATGCCAGACGCGCGCGCGTCGAGCCGGCAAACCGGGTGCGGACGCGGAATCTACCTTCGAGACCTTGAATGCCACGTGGATCCTGCAATCTGAAGGAGCAATTTGGGTCAGTCGACTCATGTGAGCCGTTTGATGCAACATGGATGGCTAGAAGGGCTTATTCCACCTCTTCTGTCGTCTTCTTCCTTCGCTCCATTGAACTTCTTTCACAAATCGACTGACCCAAATTATACTACTAGTACGAACGTATTAAGTACAGTGGGAACACGAAGGTACGAGCAGTAGTACCAACTGCAAGAAGAACAGTAGTAAGACATAGTACTAGTACTACTCTACATACTAAACAGTTCAAATAACGAGAAAGAACATAAACATAGTTCTGCTGGGGCCTCAGCACAACACACCCTTGAAAATAAACTAAGCAACTAGTCAGCTTGACACTGCAGTAGAACCAGCATGAGCGATGGCACTGCCATCTACTCGGAGTCCGAGTCCACGTCCTCGACTTCGTCCTCGTCCCTCTTCCTCTTCCTCTTAGCCGATGCTTCTTTGATTGAACCGGACACTGGGCTCTGCTTCTTCATCCAACCCATGTAGATATTTAAACAAAGGTAGGCATCGATTGCTGCGTACAGGATGTGATCTTCATCTAATGTCTTCGACTCCCATGCATGATGAAACTCGTGATGAGGTTTCTTCAGTTTAGCGTACGAAGGATCAATCATGGCTGCTACCAGGGTCAGCATTGAAGGTTGAGAGGAGGACACCAGGCTTGCCTTCTGGAGATCGAAGGGCTGGCCTACAACGAGACCTATCCGACGCAGGACTTCTTTGTCATTCTTAAAGCCTACAGTAACGAATTTCCCTCTTTTGTCCTTGAGGAAGTTCTTAAAATCCTGGCACTCAACGTCGGCATAGCATATGTGGAAGACCAAGCAAACGTTATGTACGCAAACCTGGATCACGGCGGGCTTCTTCCTCTCTTCGTCCTTTAGAACCTTCTCTCGTCCCAGGACTGTGGTGTACTCAACATCTAGCCCAGCGACCCACTCATTCGTTGAACTGTTTTAGTATGGCTATTAATTTTTGGATTAAGAATATTTCGTTCCCCAGCAAAAATTTCCCACATATTTAGTTAATTTTTTGACCCTGGCACTGACCAGAAAATGGCCGGCAATTCTAAAAATGGAAAACTGGCTGCAATAAATTCCATATGAATTATAAAATGAGTAAAAATTATAAAAATAATAGAAAATGGGCTGTACACGCCACAGATTTCGAGGCCGACTTGTTTACGCAAGGCTTTGTCAGTGAACACACGATTCTAGCCGCCGTGCTTTTTCAATCTCTGATCTTCCCGCTCCAGCAGCCTAAACTAGCGCCGGCGGGACTACCTGCTCCCTCCTCTTGTGGCCCGCTGTGATGCCACGCAGGCTTCCCCGGCCCACCCTACTCCCTCCGCTGGCCTGGCCGCACGCAATCAACTGCCTCCTTATTACGCGAAAAAATGATTCCTCCCACTGACATCTGGGGTGCACCGGTTGGGAGGCTGACCTATGGGCCTACTACGTTGACGCGTACGCAGGGCTTGTCAACTTAGTCAACAAAAGATTCTAGCAGCAGTAACCGTTGGATTTGAATCGAACGGTCCTACTGCTTCTTCAATCGCTGCTCTTCTTGCAACGGCCGCCCAAACCAGCGTCGGGGAGACCGCGTGCTCCTGCCTCCAGTGGCCGGCTGTGCTACCGTTGAGGCCTCATCGCCCCCTACTACTCCCACGGCTAGCCAGGCCCTGCGACGACGGCAGCCTCACACTGCAGCCGAACCAGTGAACCCTGGTACTCCTCTCCGCGTGGGCATCCACTGCCGCGTCTTCCCGGCTCTGCGTCGTCCCCTTCCTAGGCCTCGCCGTCGTCCACCGCCTTGGTGCTCTCGACGCGGCGTGGTCAATTTGGTCAAAACATTCCATCGGGAGAGTACTGTACGTGTAGAGGCTGACAGCTGGGTCCACGGCCACAGCCCAGTTTTTTTGTGACTTGCCAAGTAAGTCGCTTTGTCAGGCCTGTTGGGCTGCAAATCTTTCAAGACGAGGAGAGCTTACATTCGGCTGGCCGAGAAAATGGCCCATCAGTAATGAGAAATGGGATGTACATTTTTAAAACACATCAAAGCGGCAATTAGTTAAAAATATCTTTTTTTTCATTTCGAGATTTTAAATTACATTAATTTTATGCGTGGAGAATTTGTTGGATTTTATATTGATATACATTTAGTTTTAAAATCAGTTTGAATGTGAGTCAAAATTTCGGGATTAAAAACAGTTCGGACCGCACCGAAATATGCAAAATTTCGTATAATTTTTTAACCGTGGCCACAATATGGGCTTTAATGCTAACAAAAAGAATATGGGCTCCAAAAAAACCTTAAGAATTAGCAAATGGGTTGTTAATTATTAGAAATAATGGCAGATGGGATGTATGTTGTTTTCCACAGATTTGAGGCTTTCCTAAAAAAAGGTTGACGCACAAGCAGTGACGGTTGGATGGCCATCCAACGGCCGTCGTGCTTCTTCAATCTCTGCTCTTCCTGCTCCAGCCGCTCAAACAAGCGCCGGTGGGACTACCTGCCCCCTCCTCCCTGTGGCCGGCTGTGCTGCCACGCAGGCCTCACCGCCCCACCGTACTCCCATCGCTACCCAAGCCATCCCTCTACTCACCCACACCTGCTGTTATTCTCTGGCGACGGCAGACGAACCAGTAAACCCTTGTTCAGTCGTACTCCCCTCTACGTGGGAAACAACTGCTGAGTCTTCCCTGCCTCCATGTCGCTCCCTTCCTAGGCCTCGCCGTCGTCCACCGCCCTGGTGCTCTCAGTGCGGCCTAGTCAACGTGGTCAACGACCGACATGCATATGAAGTGGACTGTACGTGGAGAGCCCGACAACTGGGTCCACGGCCGCACGCAAGGAAATGCCTCCTTATTACGCACAAAATAATGATTCTTCCACCTGACATTAGGGACCCACCGAAAGGGCCCTAGTATTTCACGAAAAAAACGTTACTGCTGCTGACAGCTCGGACCCACCAGCTATATCGTCGCACGCAAGGAAGTGCCTCCTTATTACGCACAAAAAAAAGAATACTCCCCCTGTTAGCTGGGACCCAATATAGTGGCAGGCTGACTTGTGGGCCTACTAAATTGATGGGGCCGGAGGGCTTTGTCAACTTAGTCAATATATATGCACGATTCTAGCTCCAGTGACTGTACGATGTACATCCAACGGCCGTAGTGCTTCTTCAACCTCTGGTCTTCTTGCTCCAGCCGCCCAAACCAGCGCTGGTCGTGCCTCGTGCTCCTGCCTCCTGTGGCCGGCTGCGATGCGGCGGAGGCCTCACCGCCCCCTACTACTCCCACTGCTGGCCAGGCCATCCCTATACTCACCCACACCCTTGTTATTCTGCAGCGACGGCAGCCTCACACCACAGCGAACCAGTGAACCCTCGTACTCCTCTACGCGTGGGCATCCACTGTCGCGTCTTCCCCGGCTCCGCGTCGGCCCCTTCCTAGGCCTCGCTGTCGTCCACCGCCCTGGTGCTCTCGGTGCGGCGTGGTCAACGTGGTCAAGGAAAGGCTTCCATCGGACCTGGACTGTACGTGGTGAGACTGCCAGCTGGGTCCACGGCCGCAGCAAGGAAGTGCCTCCTTATTACGCGCAAAATAATTATTCCTTCACCTGATAGCGGGGACCCACCGGACGGGCCACCATATTTTGCGAAAAAGTGTTTCCCCCCTGACTGCTGGGACCCACCAGCTACACCTTCGCACGCAAGGAAGTGCGTCCGGGCAAAAAAAAACGATTCGCCCCCTTGACCGCTGGGACCCACCAGCTACATCTTCGCACGCAAGGAAGTGCGTCCGGGCAAAAAAAAACGATTCGCCCCCCTGACTGCTGGGACCCACCAGCTACATCTTCGCACGCAAGGAAGTGCCTGACAGTCGGGACCCACCTGGTCGAAGCGTACGTAGTGTTGTCATTCTGGTCGCGAACGTGTACGTACATATATACTGGTGGATGTAGAGGCGCACACGTGTCATAGTAGAGGCGCGCACGTAGCATGTACACGTACGTACAGCAGCGAGGGTACAAGAAAGAAAATACGGCCACGTACATACATACGGACAGGGTCTCTAACGCCTATCGCACATACGTACATGGCTGGGTCGGAACGGAGAAACAGCGTCATCGTCGTGTTCATTTGGAGCCAACCGGCTGGGTCGGAACGGAATGCATGGTCGTGTTCATCGGGAGGGCTTGGATGGAACAGGCGATGGAAACGAGGCCCGGCATACCGCATAACAGAGGAAACGGCCTTGTGTTCGACCGGCCAAGTTCGAAATGGGGTCCTGTTGATTGGGAGGGGCCTGGCGTACCGCAAAACGGAGGAAACGGACCTCCTACGGTCAAAACGGGGGTCCTGTAGATCGGGAGGGGTGTGGCGTACCGCAAAACGGAGGAAACAGACCTCCTACGGTCGAAACGGGGGTCCTGTTGATCGGGAGGGGTGTGGCATACCGCAAAACCGACGAAACAGACTTGTGTTGGAGCGCTACGGTCGAAACGGGGGCAGGGAGGGGTGTGGCGTACCGTAAAATGGGACTCCACGGGATATTGTTCATCTCCACTGTCGACCTCCTCCAGCCTCCATGGGCTACCATCGACCTCCTCCAGCCTCCACGGGCTCATGTTCATCTAGCCTCCACCGCGCGCTACTCCACCGACTACTGTTCAACCACCCCTCCACGGGCACCCCTCCACCGCCTACTGTTCATCCAGCCTTCCACACCATGGGGTCCTGTTCAACCACCCCTCCACGGCCACCCCTCCACCGTCTACTGTTCATCAAGCC
>NC_041391.1:612608936-612610124 GCF_002162155.2 Triticum dicoccoides | reverse complement strand
CCCCCCGGCAACGCTCATTGTTCATCCCAGAGGCAGCATCGATCGGCTTTAGTTAGCAGCAGTAGCGAAGGAATCGCTCCATCGGGTTCAGTTAACAGCCATCGATCGATCGCTCGGGTTCAGTAACGCGTAGCCTGCAGTGCAACCGCTCGGGTTCAGTTAGATCCCAATGCCTCGCTCGGCTTCAGTTAGAGCCAACGCCTCACACACACGCGCGTATGTATGAGACAAACGCGCATCGCTCTCCCACCGTAACCGGCAACTCCCCGAAATTTTCCTCCCCCTCACTTCTACCACGGTTTTTTCTATCATGGACGGCCCAAAGAATGTCATGCAGCTCCGTCTCCGGCCCGCCCAAGACGAAAAGCCCATTTTCTGTCATGATTTTTTGTCATAGAAGTAGGAGCCCGCCACATCTATGATGATACCGGGTTTTTTCACAATTATCGTCATAGAAGTGTCATATGTATGACAGAAAAAAAATTCATTCGGCCCAAAATGACACGGATGTGTCTTTTTTTGTAGTGATGGGGAGGCAACGGTATGCATCGTGTTCATGGGGAGGCAACATAATGCGTCGTGTTCATCGGGAGGCAACGGAACGCGTGGGAGCCAACCGGCTTGGATGGAACAGGCGATGGAAACGAGGCCTGGCATACCGCAGAACGGAGGAAACGGCCTTGTGTTCGACTAGCCGCGTTCGAAATGGGATCCTGTTCATTGGGAGGGGTCTGGCGTACCGCAAGACGGAGGAAACGGACCTCCTACCGTCGAAACAGGGGTCCTGTTGATCTGGAGGGGTGTCGGGTACCGCAAAACGGATGAAACGGACTTGTGTTCGAGCGCTACGGTCCAAACGGGGGTCCTGTTCATCAGGAGGGGTGTGGCGTGCCACAAAACGGGACTCCACGGGATACTGTTCATCTCCACCGTCGATCTCCTCCAGCCTCCACGGGCTACCATCGACCTCCTCCAACCTCCACGGGCTCCTGTTCATCCAGCCTCCACCGCGCGCTACTCCACCGGCTACTGTTAAAACCACCCCTCCACGGGCACCCCTCCATCGTCTACTATTCATCCAGCCCTCCACGGGGTCGTCCTATTCATCCAGCCCTCCACTGGGTCCTGTTCATCCAGCCCCAACCGGCTCGATCGAGGCAACGCCACGGGGTCCTGTTCATCCACCCC
>NC_041391.1:612601572-612608614 GCF_002162155.2 Triticum dicoccoides | reverse complement strand
CGGCTTCAGTTAGCAGCAGTAGCGAAGGAATTGCTCGATCGAGTTCAGTTAACAACCATCGATCGATCGCTCGGGTTCAGTAACGCGTAGCCTGTAGTGCTATCGCTCGGGCTCAGTTAGAGCCCAACACCTCGCTCGGGATCCGTTAGAGCCAACGCCTCACACACACGCGCGTACGTGTACGAGAAAAACGCGCATCGCTCAGCCCCCGACCGCCCATCGTAACCGGGAACTCCCTGAAATTTTCCTCGCCCTCACTTCTACCACTGTTTTTTCTGTCATGGACGGCCCAAAGAATGTCATGCAGCTGCGTCTCCAGCCCTACCAGGATGAAAAGCCCATTTTCTGTCATGATTTATTGTCATAGAAGTAGGATCCCACCACATCTATGATGATACCGGGTTTTGTCACAATTATCGTCATAGAAGTGTCATAAGTATGACAGGAAAAAAATTCGTTCAACCCAAAATGTCACGGATGTGTCTTTTTTTTGTAGTGCAAGGATGCTTGGCTATTGAAGATAGAGCTGAAGAGAGAAGAACTCGGGGAGATCAACAAGGAGGATGAGATCAAGAAAGCCATGGAGGAACAAGCTCCTGCGGGGGAAGAAGAAGACATTCAACCTCTTCCCAACCTCTTTACCCCAACTGAGATTGAAGCTTTCAAGATGATTGAGTTAGCTCGCGTACAAAACAAGTATCTCACAAGTGAAAATATTTTGTTGAAGGATCATATTGTTGCACTCAATGGCATTATTCGCAAACTGGAGGAGCTTTTACGCTCGATATGCGATTATCCATCATCATCATCACCACCTTCTTCACCAGCAAAGGAGACATAATCACATGGGTATGGGCACTCCCCCTGGTAACTGCCAAGCTTGGGGGAGGTGCCCCGGTATTGTATCACCATCACACACCTATCTTTATAGTTTTTCTTAGTTCGATCCTTTTAGTAATATCTTGATCTAGTAGAATAAAGTTTTGGTATGATTTAGTTTTGAGTTTTGCCTTATGATCCCTCTATGTAATCGAGTCCGTGAGCTATATATAATAAAGATTAGTGTTGAGTCAAGGGCTTTGCTATTTTGCTATGATCTTGAGAAAATAAAAGAAAGAATAAAAAAGGAAATAAAAGAGATCATATTGATCTTGTGGATAGTAATGACTTCACATATAAAGAGTATGATGATTAAAAGTTGTTGAGAGTTGGCAAACATAGTCTTGGTCATCATTGCAATTAATAGGAAGTAATAAAGAAAGAGAGGTTCTCACATATAAATATACTATCTTGGACATCTTTTATGATTGTGAGCACTCATTAAAGTATGACATGCTAAAGAGTTGATGTTGGACAAGAAAGACAACATAATGGGTTATGTTTTCTCACATCTTAGTTAAAGTATATTGTCATGGATCATCCAACATGTTGAGCTTGCCTTTCCCCCTCATACTAGCCAAATTCCTTGCACCAAGGAGAGATACTACTTGTGCTTCCAAATATCCTTAAACCCAGTTTTGCCATGAGAGTCCACCATATCTACCTATGGATTGAGTAAGATCCTTCAAGTAAGTTGTCATGTTGCATGCAATAAAAAATTGCTCTCTAAATATGTATGACTTATTAGTGTGGAGAAAATAAGCTTTGTACGATCTTGTGATATGGAAGTATTAAAAGCAACGGACTGCATAATAAAGGTCCGTATCACAAGTGGCAATATAAAGTGACGTTCTTTTGCATTAAGATTTCGTGCATCCAACCATAAAAGAACATGACAACCTCTGCTTCCCTCTGCGAAGGGCCTATCTTTTACTTTCTCTCTTATACATTATGCAAGAGTCATGGTGATCTTCACCTTTCCTTTTTATTTCATCATTTGGCAAGCACGTCGTGTTGGAAAGATCCTAATATATATATATATATATATATATATATATATATATCCAATTGGATGTAAGTTAGCATGAACTATTATTGTTGACATTACCCTTGAGGTAAAAGGTTAGGAGGCAACACTATAAGCCCCTATCTTTCTCTGTGTTCGATTAAAACTCCATAACCATAAGTGTTGCGTGAGTGTTAGCAATTGTGAAAGACTAAATGATAGTTGAGTATGTGGACTTGCTAAAAAGCTCTTATATTGACTCTTCCCGATGTTATGATAAATTGCAATTGCTTGAATGACCGAGATCATAGTTTGTTGGTTCTCAATGAAGTTTCTGATTCATACTTGACACTGTGAATAGATTGTTACTTGAGCATAAGAAATCATATGACAATATATATATATATATGTGTGTGTGTGTGTTGCTGTTATAAGAATGATCATGATGCCCTCATGTCCGTATTTTATTTTTATCGACACCTCTATCTCTAAACATGTGGACATATTTTTCGATTTTGGCTTTCGCTTGAGGACAAGTGAGGTCTAAGCTTGGGGGAGTTGATACCTCCATTTTGCATCATCCTTTTATATCGATATTTCTTAAATTATGGGCTGTTATTACACGTTATGTCACAATACTTATGACTATTCTCTCTTATTTTACAAGGTTTGCATAAAGAGGGAGAATGTCGGTAGCTGGGATTTTGGGCTGGAAAAGGAGCAAATATTACAGACCTATTCTGCACATCTCCAAAAGTCATGAAACTCCACAAAAGTCATTTTGGGAATTAATAAAAAATATTGAGTGGAAGAAGTACCAGAGGGGGCCCACACCCTGGCCACGAGGGTGGGGGCCACGCCCTACCCACTGGGCGCGCCCCCTACCTCATGGGCCACCTGGCAGCCCTCCGGTGCCCATCTTCTACTATATGAAGTATTTTACCCTGGAAAAAATCAAAAGCAAACTTACGGGACGAAACTCCGCCACCACGAGGCGGAACCTTGGCGGAACCAATCTAGGGCTCCGGCGGAGCTGTTCTGCCGGGGAAACTTCCCTCCGGGAGGGGGAAATCATCACCATCGTCATCACCAACGATCCTCTCATCGGGAGGGGGTCAATCTCCATCAGCATCTTCACCAGCACCATCTCCTCTCAAACCCTAGTTCATCTCTTGTATCCAATCTTTGTACCAAAACCTCATATTGGTACCTGTGGGTTGCTAGTAGTGTTGATTACTCCTTATAGTTGATGCTAGTTTATTTATTTGGTGGAAGATCATATGTTCAGATCCTTAATGCATATTAATACCCCTCTAATCATGAACATGAATATGCTTTGTGAGTAGTTACGTTTGTTCCTGAGGATATGGGTGAAGTCTTGCTATTAGTAGTCATGTGAATTTGGTATTCATTCGATATTTTGATGAGATGTATGTTGTCTCTCCTTGATGACCCACAAGTGTAGGCGACAAATCCTAGTCCTTTCGATAAGTAAGAGTGTCGAACCCAACGAGGAGCAGAAGGAAATGATAAGCGGTTTTTGGTAAGGTTTTCTCTGCAAGCACTGAAATTGTAGGTGATAGATAGATTTGTGATAAGATAAATAGTAACGAGTAACAAGTAAATAAAGTAAATAAAATGCAGCAAGATGGCCCAATCCTTTATGTAGCAAAGGATAAGCCTGGACAATTTCTAATAATGACAAAGGAGCTCCCGAGGACACATGGGAATTATCGTCAAGCTAGTTTTCATCACGTTCATATGATTCGCGTTCAGTACTTTGATAACTTGATATGTGAGTGGACCGGTGCTTGGGTACTATCCTTACTTGGACAAGCATCCCACTTATGATTAACCCCTATTGCAAGCGTCCGCAACTACAAAAGAAGTATTAAGGTAAACCTAACCACAACATTAAACATATGGATCCAAATCAGCCCCTAACGAAGCAACGCATAAACTAGGGTTTATGCTTCTGTCATTCTAGCAACCCATCATCTTCTTATTACTTCCCAATGCCTTCCTCTAGGCCCAAATAATGGTGAAGTTTCATGTAGTCGACGTTCACATAACACCACCAGAGGAAAAGATAACATACATCTCATCAAAATATCGAACGAATACCAAATTCACATGACTACTAATAGCAAGACTTCACCCATGTCCTCAGGAACAAACGTAACTACTCACAAAGCATATTCATGTTCATAATCAGAGGGGTAATAATATGCATTAAGGATCTGAACATATGATCTTCCACCAAGTAAACCAATGTAACGCCCTCGATGCGGCTATCTCCCACGTGTCGAGGCACGACTTAGAGGAATAACCGCATTGAAAGCAATGTCGCAAGTCAGGCCGTCATTACAACATCCCATGTAATATATATAATAAAAGGGGGAGATACATAGTTGGCTTACACTCGCCACGTCACATCAGAGTACATAAATAACATCCATCAAACAAACACTCATGGCCCGACTACGGCGCCAAAATAGAAAAGAACCCAACATGCGACAAGGCCCTGAATCGATTACCCCAACTAGGCACCACTACTGATCATCCGGAAAAGACACGTAGTATCACTGAGAGTCCTCGTCGAACTCCCACTTGAGCTCGTAATCGTCAACTGGAGCAGAAACACCTGGACCTGCATCTGGAGTTATAGTATCTGTGAGCCACAGGGACTCAGCAATCTCACACCCACGCGATCAAAACTATTTAAGCTCATAGGAATGGATAAGGCAAATATATGTGGAGCTGCAGCAAGCGACTAGCATATGTGGTGGCTAACTTATACGCAAAAGAGAGCGAGAAGAGAAGGCGAAGCACGAGCGAGAAGCTAAAGGAACATCCTGCGCAAGCATAACTCCAACACCGTGTCCACTTCCCGGACTCCGCCGAGAAGGGGCCATCATGGTAACAGACACGGTTGATTCATTTTAATTAAGTTAAGTTAAAGTTATCTACAACCGGACATTAACAAATTCCCATCTGCCCATAACCGCGGGCACGGCTTTCGAAAGATCAATCCCTGCAGGGGAGTCCCAACTTAGCCCATGACAAGCTCTCACGGTCAACGAAGGAATAGACCTCCACCAGGGACACACCGATCAGACTCGGTAACCCGGTACAACAAGACAATTCGACAGGTTAAAACAAGTCCAGCAACACCGCCCGAATGTGCCGACAAATCCCGATAGGAGCTGCACATATCTCTTTCTCAGGGCACACTCAGATGAGACTAGCTACGAGTAAAACCAACCCTCAAGTTTCCCCGAGGTGGCCTCGCAGGCAGCTCAGTTCGGACCAACACTCAGAGGGAGCACTGGCCCAAGGGGGGCTAAAATACGATGACCCTCGGGCTCCAGAAACCCAAGGGAAAAAGAGGCTAGGTGGCAAATGGTAAAACCAATGTTGGGCATTGCTGGAAAAGCTTTAATCAAGGCGAACTATCAAGGGGTTCCCATTATAGCCCAACCGCGTAAGGGACGCAACAATCCGGGAACATAACACCAGTATGACGGAAACTAGGGCGGCAAGAGTGGAACAAAACACTAGGCGAGAGGCCGAGCCTTCCACCCTTTACCAAGTATATAGGTGCATTAAGATAACATAGCAATATAATGATATCCCAACAAGTAAATAAATGTTCCAACAAGGAACGGCTCCAATCTTCACCTGCAACTAACAACGCTATAAGAAGGCTGAGCAAAGCGGTAACATAGCCAATCAACGGTTTGCTAGGACAAAGGTGGGTTAGAGGTTCAACATGGCAATTGGGAGGCTGACAAGCAAAAGGTAGGCATCGAAGCAGTGGCAAAGCAAAAGAGCGAGCAAACTAGCATAGCAAAGATAGTAGTGATTTCGAGGGTATGATCATCTTGCATGCACAGTTGTCAGAGTTGACTGGATCCTCACAAGCAAACTCAACGGGCTCCTCGGTAGCAAACTCGTCTCCCGGCTCTACCCAACAAGACAAACAAGCAACAAGGATACAATCAACCACGGGCAAGACCAAGCAATATGATGAAATGACGATATGCTATGCGGGATGCGATGCGGGATGCAAAATGCAAGATATGACAGGAAATGCATGAACCTGGAATCAACTTGGAAAACCAAGTGTGCCACTGGATAGAGGGGATGAAATCTCTTGAAAATGATATAAAGATCATTGAAATCGGAGTTACGGTTTGGAAATGGCGAGCGTTTTAAGATATGACACCGGTCTGCGATTTACAGCAAGTAGGCATCTAAATGCAACGAAATGAACATGCTACAGCCACCAAACATGAAAAAAAAATACATGGCAGTGATTTACACAAGATGGTTGACAAAACACTAGCACTGAGCCATAGGCAAATTCATCCATTAAGAGGTTCAAACAAGCATGGCTAAAACGCAAATGCAAAACAGATTCCAGACTTAGTGAAATTAACACTAGTCTGAAATTTCAGATCGCGATGCTCTCTTCGGAGCAGCAAAACAACATGATAGAAAATCTGAACATGACAAGTAAGAACATGGCATGGAGCTACTCAACAAGCTTAACAAAACACCCAAAGTGACCTGGGGCCAAAAGGGTTCACAAAATACTCTACCGAGCTCACGAACATCGCTCGAACACAATCAGTTTTCAGACTTAGTGAAAACTGAGACACGCTGAAATATAACTCACGAAGGCATGTAAACGAGCTCGATGCACTCACTACGGTGCAAGTCATGGCAAGGAAAGCATATAACCAGCAAGAAGGCACAATGTGCTAGCTACACATGGCAAGCACAAAGGCATAGCATGCACGAATTAAACATGGCAAAAATGACAAAAGTGCATGATGAACTAACGGATCTGCAATCTAACTCACGAAGCCTCCTTCTAACAGCATTTTGGGTATCAAGATGAACTCAAATGCAAATGATGCAATGGAATGAAATGATGTACATGTCGATACGAAGATTTTGATATATCATATGCCCAAAACGGAGCTACGGTTGCAAAGATACGAGCAGTCAAAGATTGCTTAAAAAAATTTACGGGGGAGAGGAAAAAGTCAACCCTCAGTTTTAGATCTCAGATCTAGGGTTCGGGCACTGTAGCAGCCGGGTCGGGGCGCGCCTCCCGAGGCGACGCCGGCGAAGGCGGGGACGGCGGCC